>NC_142064.1:84470000-84707500 GCF_059756535.1 Pantherophis guttatus | reverse complement strand
TTCAGAAGTACGTTCTATGGAATGAAGGCAATTTGCATTTTTGATAGGCACATCAAGATTTCAAGTTCTGGAAATTACAATGTTCTGAAAAATAGAAGTTAGTCAACTTCCACTTGTTGTTCTGAAATATTGCTAAGGCTTCTGATCCCCAAGATGTTGAATATGTATCTACCAAACATAGCTTGTGTAAAAACTAAGACACCTTTCACACCTTTCTACTTCCTCTTCTGATGTGTCCCCTACCAAAAAAAAATTCCTCTCTAGAGAACAGGAGTATACATCTCTTTCCAACCTGCTTACAATCTTTTTGGACTGTTGCCTTCTGGCAGAAGATACAGAACAATTAAAACTCGGACTACATGTTTTCTGAATAGTTTTTATCCCAGAGCTATAATTGCACTCAACAATGAACTAAAGGGCCACCATCAGTGAGCTGTTGGACAGTATTACTTGGTCTGTTGTGTGGATGCTTGGGTGGTTTTAGGGGTGGGGAATTTTTGGTGGGTGGGGGCGTGTCTGGGGTCTGGGCGTTATGTGAATTTCATTGTATGGGTATACTGTGTATACACGTACAATGACAATAAATTTTATTTATAAGGTATCTCCACTTATTTTGTAGCTCAGTCCAGCTTTGTTCCTGCATGGAACAATATTTTGTTTTTTGCAACATTGGATCCAACCTTCTGAATGTTTTTTACATAATAATTGATAATATAACTAAATACTGAATATAAAACCACTCTTGATTTTATAGTCTTCTTCATACATAAATCATTTGAGAACTGCAGCCCTTCTAATGAACAATTTCGGTTAGGACTAGAAGGAAATCCATAATTATTCAGACCATTGTTCCATCTGGTCCACTAGTATTTCTGGATTGAAAACAGCTCTCCAGAATCTTTATTATTGAGAGACATGAATAATTAGATCTGGAACTTTTTGCATCCAAATTCTATATATTTCTACTGAGCCACAACTAGCTGTAGAAAACCAGTTTGCTTGAAATGAAAATGTTATCTATGATACACAACTATTTCAGTGTTGGTTCATTTCACACTTATCAATCAGCAGGTGATAAACATGCATATGCAAAGAAGTCTGAAAACTTAATGCATTGTTACTAATGTAGTCTAATAGGTGCCATGCAGAGAAATTTAAGTTAGCTAACATCCCATGCTAAAATAAATCACTGTTTAAATGGTTTGCTTATATTCAGCTGAACAAAATGAATGCTTCATTTTAATTCATGCCAGCTATAAAAACTTTTAAACCTAACCACACTGTTACCGATCCTTACTCAAAAATGAATTCCACTGATTTCAATAGATTTCACTCTCAAAATTCAGTCCTTTTACAATCATCAGGCCCTCAAGACTAACCAGATGCAGTCAATATACACAATGATTGTTGTACAAATTTGTCCCAGATGTAAATATGTAAACAGATGGAGGAATTTAAATCTACCTTCTTAGCAGCAATGTTTCATGTCCCTCGCTGTACTTCAAACACAAGCTTGAGACTAGAGCTCAGTTGCTTATCAATAGAAACCAACCTGAAGGTTTATGCTGTCTAACTTTAATTTCTGAGACATCTCTTCCAGAGGTGGGTTTCAGCAAGTTCTGACCAGTTCTGGAGAACCAATAGCGAGAATTTTGAGTAGTTTGGAGAACCGGTAGTAAAAATTCTGACTGGCCCCGCCCCCATCTATTCCCTGCCTCCCAAGTCCCAGCTGATTGGGAGGAAATGGGGATTTTGCAGTATCCTTCCCCTCGAGTGGGGTGGTAATGGAGATTTTACAGTATCCTTCCCCTGTCCATCAAGCCACACCATGCCCACCAAGCCACACCCACAGAACTGGTAGTAAAAAAATTTTGAAACCCACCACTGATCTCTTCCCTAATTAATCTTAATTTTTATTAAAACTATAACACAAAGAAGTACGGTAATAGTGTAATTCTCTATTCTGCAATATGCCTGGTTAGGTTTAGTGGGACTGACTATTATAGATACTGTAGTTGAAGATGGTTGTAGAAAGAACTGCAACCACAGTTTACCATTTGCAATTTGAGCAATTAAGAAATTTGCATCTGAATAAACAATAGCAATAGCACTCAGACTTATATGCTGCTTCGTAATGCTTTACAGCCCTCTTTAAGTAGTTTATAATATCAACATTTGCTCCCAACAATCTGGATCCTCATTTTACTGACCTCGGAAGGATGGAAGGCTGAGTCAACCTTGAGCTGCTGGCAGTGAACTGAATTAGTCTACAATACTGCATTCTAACCACTGTGCCATCATGCGTCTTTTATTTTTAGAGTACGGTTTTTCAACCTTGGTATAAATTTAAAATGTGTAGACTTCAACTCCCGAAATTCCTCAGCAACCAGAAACATTGCTTTAAAGGACAAACCTAATTTGGTCGGTATTTAAGGGATCAACAAGTATCATGGAAGCCCCAGCAGGCAAAAAATTGGTTTGAGAGGAAAGGATTCCTTTTTCAAGATACAATTAGCTGCCCCTCAGAACTTTGGCCAATAATCTCCTTAGAAAAAAGAAATATTTCTTATTTTAAAAATATGTTACCCTATTAATGAGAAAGTCATTTCAAATCTAGCCAGTCAAGCTTAATTAATTAATAGATATTAATATCTCAAATAAGGAATATTTAAGTCTTAGTGGAGATCAAACTCTCTCTTTTTGTCTTAATATAATTTCTAGAATCTCATTAGGTTATAAACCAATCAAGACACAAGAAATATTCCCTTCTATTATCTATTTCCCCAAACAACAAATATCTTTCTCTGATCATCTCTTCTGTACTATTTTTTTTCTTTGCCAAAAACCAGAAATGTAACTCAAGTCGGTTTATGTATTCATTTAAAGTCTATGTAATACCTTGCTTCAAACTTTGTGTACAGCACAGCAGCATTGTGATGAAATGCTTCTCTGTCTTTTAAGATGGCTTGTATTATTACGTGCAATCTGTTGTCCATCTGTAATGGTCTTTATAAAGTGCATTAATTACCTAAAAATTCATAATAGGTTAGTTTTTGAAAGGAAGGAAAATTCTGCCTGTGGCAGGGAGCATGGCAAGTATGATTTTTAAAAGATTTAGAAATGGCAAATGGAAACAAACCAGTGGTGGGTTGCCCCCAGTTCGCACCGGTTCTATAGAACCAGTAGTAAAACCGGCGGGAGGCTCCGCCCACCGACCCCGACGTCATCAAAACGCTTCTGCGCATGCGTGGCCCCGCTGCGAACTGGTACTAAAGGTAAGTAGAACCCACCCCTGAAACAAACGTCTCTCAGAATCAAGATTTGAAACAGACTTGAAGAATTAAAAGCCTGATGTTCATCACTGAGACATAATTTAGTACAGGAAGTCCTCAACTTACAACTATTTATTTAGTAACAGTTAAAAATCACGATGGGGCTGAAAAAAGTATTTTTTTTCAAAAGTGATTCAGCACCATTTTGCATTTATGCATTTAAACCAGTTGGTTTCTGAAGCAAAACCATAGGCAAAACTGAATTTGCTTAAGACTGCATGATTCACTTAACAATTGTGACAAAATATTTCTAAAATCAGGTATATTTGTATATAATAACTCATTTAAAGACAATATGTGCCGGTCCTAATTATGGTCATAAATTGAATATCTAAATTATGTGTGATACATCTCCTGATACATGATTGCGTAGATCAAAGGATAACCCCTGTTTCTATTATTCCAGTGCTTTCAAATGCAAGGAATCTGATTAAACATGACAATCTCTTAACAAGGATGATGGTACTGTCTAAGTACTATATGATTTACCTAGCAGAAACATAAGGGAACCACAATGCTTCATCATACACCATTACACCATTACACAGTCCCTACAGTTTTCTTTGGCAGCATTTTCAGAAGTGGTTTGCCCTTGCCTTCTTTCTAGAGCTGGGAGAAAATGACTGGCCCAAAGTCACCCAGCTGGCTTCATGCCTAACACAAGATTATAACCCATGCATGGAAAATAGTCAGTCCTTTGTGAGATTTGTGGAATCAAGCCCAGTTATTACAAAGGACATAGATAAATATAATGACTTTGTTAAAAATGCAATTCCCTATTATCCGTATATAACCAGGTATCGGATAATCTTATGCAAAATAAATGTTACAAAAATGTTGGTTTTCATGCCTTTAAACACTGTCTTTGCAGGGGGATAGAGGTGGTCATTACAATCACAATTGGCATGGGAATTTCCATTGCTAAGCGAGGCGGTTGCTAAATGAGTTGAACCAGATTTTACAACCTTTTTGCCAAGATTGTTAAGTGAATCAACCTGATTGCTAAGCGAATCAACAAGGTTGTTAAGCAAATCTGGCTTCCCCCATGACTTTGTCTCTTGGAAGTCAGTGGGAAAGTTACAAATGAAGATCACATGACCCCAGGATGGTACAACTTTTATAAATATATAATAGTTGCCAATTATATGAATGTTGGTTATGTGACTTTGGGGATGCTGCAATGGATGTAAGTCAGGTACTTCCTGTATTTTCCTCAAATTGTAGGAAGAACATAGGAATCTACCTTATTCTGAGCCAGACTATTAGGATATCTGGCCATATTCTAGGGATTTGAAATCAGAGCTTTTCCATGAATAATCAATGACAATCTCTTCCTGTTTTTATTCTATACAATACTTTGTTCAATGCAGTGGCAAAGTTTTGGTGCCACCTCAGGTTATCTGTAACCATACTTTACACAATCCCATTCTTCTCACATAAAGATGTTGGCTACAAAAGAGCATTTTTATTCATTTATCTCAAGCCAAGAGAAATGTGAAGAACATCTCATAAAAGAAAGCCTCAGTATAGGCAAGATATCAAACCTTTTCAGATTTCATCAATCTTTTCATGATTCACTAAAGGGTATCATTATAGTCCTATGAATTACTACTGACTATGGCTGTTGATACATGTCACTCTGTGTTGGACTTGCAGGATAATGATTGATTAAGATGTTGCTCTTCCAATTTAAAAAGAGGAGCAGATTAATAGGAGCCACATATTGGAAGATTACTATGACATTACTATGATTACTAGACTTACTCTGCCTAACTAGGTTTTTGTAACAGACTTACTTTGCTGACCTGACAAGACCTCCTTTGCTCTATAGGAGAGAAAATTAATTCATTCTTCTTTCAAGTCATAACATTACCATAAAATTGGGGGAGGGGTATTCATTTTTTAGGGAGTAAATCTCACTGAACTGGCTATCTAGGCTAGCAGATTTGAAGCCCAATTATTTGAAAGCTTGGGTGAGTTTGTAGAACATTGTATACAAGCAAATAGTATTAGGACTCATGGTGGTGTAGTGATTAGAATGCAGTATTGCAGGCTGACTCTGCCCATTGCCAGGAGTTTGATCTTAACCAGCTCAAATTTGACTCAGCCTTCCATCCTTCTGAGGTTGGTAAGATGAGGACCCAGATTGTTTGGGGTAATATGCAGAGTCTGTAAACCACTTAGAGAGTGCTGTAAGGCACCTATGAAGCGATATATAAATCTAAGCACTATTGCTATTAGCCACCCATGGCACTCAGGCTGTTTTGGAGCAAATCTGCAAATATAACAATTATTGTGCTCATTCTTCTGAACCTGGATCACAGTTTATTATTTCAAAGCAGCAAAGTTGTTCCATAAATAACCTGTCCTTTGATTTGCCCTCTTTTTCAGTTTTAGGAACTCTATCACAAGACCCACTTGGCATTCTCTGGGTCCTTTCAATTATCATAAGTATTGATTGCTGTGACCTTTTCCAATATTGAACTATAGACATGCTAAACTTCAACCAGCACCTTGTTGTTACTCTTACAAGGTATTCCAGACAAGAAGCATATCCAAAATTACTAGCTCTACTTTATTGTAAAGTAGAGGAAATGTGGTGGCGCAGTGGGTTAATGATGCTGGAACTGTCAACCAGAAATGGTCAGCGCTCCAGCAGTTCAAGCCCAGGACTGTAGGATGGAGCAAACTCCTGACAACCTAGCAGTTTGAAAGCATACCATCTGTGAGTAGATAAATAGGTACCACCACTTTGATGATGGGAAATACTAGTTGTGTACTAGTAGTTCAAGGATGAATTGTTTTTTTTCCCTCTCTCTTTCTCCTCTTTCTCTTCCTCTCCCCCTTTCATAAATTGAATAATGAATTATTATTCCTGGAGCAACGAAGAAATAGAAAGTGATGTTGTGATTAAAAGAGAAAGGTATAGAATTAATATTTAGATGTGAAACCACTTTTTCTGGAAAGGATGGTATAAAAGCTTACGAATTAAGGCTTTATTTTTTTTAAAAAAAAATAATTGCCTTGTTCTTGAAAAGTTGTAATCACTGAAGTGTACCTCTACCTGGCACTCTCCATGAAAGTGTGAGGTACAATCTTTTCTCTGAGCATCTGGAGGAAGCATGGTTTAATTTGACTGTCACAGTCGTATTGAGGAACATCTGCCGCTATTTCCACGAAGCAATGGAATTCCTTAGAGAGGGAAGCCTACAAATGAAGGTTGTTGAATTGATTTCTTCTGCAGTGAAATGTGAGGTATATTTGGCAATTCTTTTCTAAATAATCTGATCAACTATTGTGGAAGGCAGAACGAGAAATCAGAATGGTGGGGGATTCAAGGTATTTCTCTGCCAACCTAAATTGTCCTGGGATTAAAAACCAGTAAGCATATGTGGTAGTTGAATACTAACAGAAGAAGAATGTCAAAAGCAGATTTCTTTCTTGGAGATTTTCATCTGGCACAGAATAACTGTATAAGGCAGGAGCATTTTGTTGTTGTTGTTCAGAAGTATTGCTACATGCTAATATATTTTTCTTAAATCAGTGTCAGATCACAACAATGTTGGGTAATAGAGAAAACTTTGAAACCCCCACCTCTCTGTTTTCTTGTTTTGCTTCCCCACAAAAATTGATCAGATGATTGACAGAGGAATTGCCAAATGCAGCTCACCTCCAGAGGTGACATGACCTTAAATCCCATCAGCCTCAGTGGCAAGGGAATACGGGAGAGGTAGTTCAAAGGTTCTGACGCCATCAGCTTCTTTATTCACCCCATCAATTCCAGAAAAAAGTATTCTGCTGATCTCTGGTTTCTGATTGCTTATTATGCTTATTAACAAGGATTAGGGTGTGGTACACCAAAAAATATTACATGAGTTGGACTTTTTTTCACCTATGGCCATTCCTTAACAGCAGAAACCAAATCCCACATTTTGTTTTATTACTAGAAATTCTACAACTACATTTGTAGATTCTACATTCTGCAACTACAACTGCATTTTTTGTGCTATATCATTATTTCATTTGAATAATCTTAGCCAATTGCATTTGGTACACTTTATAATCTTGCTTTCTTGGCCTATCTTACATATTTCATTTTTCAGCGGAAACCAGTGGGTGGGAAAGGAACCTAGTAGTTCTTCCATTTCAGGGCTCTTTGAAACTACTTAGTATCTTTAGTTGAAAGGTTTTTTTTTTCAACTGGGCTGCTCCAGGGGTGAAATGCTCCCGGTTCGGACCGGATTGTCTGATCCAGTAGCGATGGAGGCAGGTGGTTCAGAGAACCGGTAGCAAAAATCCCTGCCCCCCCTCCCCCCATGCGCAGCTGAGCCACGCAATCATCAGAGGCTTTTAAAAAAAATATTTAAAGCATTTTTTCTACAACCTCTTCGGCTGAAAAAATGCTTTTAAAAGTTAAAAAAAAAGCCTCTGATTATCATGCGGCTCAGCTGGGATCGTCAGAGCCTTTTGAAAGCATTTTTTTACAACCTCTTCACCGAAGAAAAAATGGTTTTAAAAGTAAAAAAAAAAAATTGGCCACGCCCACCCAGTCATATTACCCCCGAATACACACCAAGCCATGCCCACAGAACCGGTAGTAACAAATTTTAGATTTTATCATTGGGCTGCTCCCTGTGGCATCTACTTTTGATATTTGCCTTTAAAGTTTCATATTAAGAGCAAAATACCCATTATGCAATATTATGATTGATTTGGTTTGTATCTCATTTTTATTTTGGAACTCAGGTTGACACACACAGAGGTGCTACAAGACCTCTGGGTGGTATATCTATGGCTAAGTTACCCAATGAGCTTCCATAACAGAAAGTAAAATTGAGCCAGCATCTTTCCACACCTCGTCCAACATCTTAACCTCCACACCACACAAGGTATATTGAATTAGACTTTTTGTTGATCTTGTAATGACTTTAAAAATCAACAAGATCTCCCTTAGAGACTTTTCATAAGAACTTAGGAAGAGTTCTGCTAGATGCAGTTCTCCAGTGCCCTCAGCCTATGTCCAATAATGATCAAAAGGTTTCTTGGATGCTCCCAAGCAGCTCACAAGAAAATAGTCCTTCCTCAATGGCATTTGCTGGAAATCATTATTGAGAGGCAAGGTGTGATCACATTTCTTAGATGGGTTTTGTCAGGGAATTGTGCAGCAGCTGTCCAGATGAACTCAGAGACACTAAGACAAACTTGTAGTTATATATATATGTGTGTGTGTGTGCATGTATATGTATATGTTTATCGGGGTGGGTTCTAAATTTTTTTACTACCAGTTCTGTGGGCGTGTCTTATTTTGTGGGTGTGGCTTGGAGGTCATGTGACTAGGTGGGCGTGGCTAGCTGGTCAGAGTCATTTCTGGAAGGTCCTCGCACTTACGACCAGTCCTCGCACTTACACAAACTCATTTGTTTGCTTTTAACACTGATCAGCTGTAGGACAGCCTTTTGAAGCCCCGGGGCAAGAGTTTAAACAGTTTTTTTCCCTCTAGTCATCAGCTGGGACTCAGGAGGCAGCAATAGATTGGGGGTGGGACCAAATAAAAGGTAAGAATAACGTGGGTGGATGGGGGGGGGAGGGCGGGGGGGAGAACCGGTTCGGTGACGTCATATCGTCACTGCTACTGGCTCACCCAAACCGGACCGAACCGGGAGGAACCCACCATTGATGTATATGTATATGTATATGTATATGTATATGTATATGTATATGTATATGTATATGTATATGTATATGTATATGTATATGTATATGTATATGTCAGGGTTGGTTCTACTTACCTTTACTAAGGTTTGTAGCGGGGCCGCGTGTGCGTTCTTCTGCGCATGTGCAGAAGCATTTTGATGACGTCGGGGTTTTACTACCGGTTCTATAGAACTGGTGCGAACCAGGGGCAACTCACCACTGGTATATGTATATGTATATGTATATGTATATGTATATGTATATGTATATGTATATGTATATGTATATGTATATGTATATGTATATATGTATATGTATATGTATATTTAACATTCAAATTTACAACAGTCTGTGACATCATTCAGAAAGAAACAACACAATATAGGAACACAGGAAATGAGGTAAATTAAACAGTATACAGAACACACAGAAGAAAAAGGGAGGAAAAAAGGGAAACCCCCCCTTTATACTTACAGCAACCAATCTAAAGGTGGTATTCAGCAGGTTCTGACCAGTTCTGGAGAACTGGTAGTGGAAATTTTGAGTAGTTCGGAGAACCGGTAAATACCACCTCTGACTGACCCCACCCCCATCTATTCTCTGCCTCCTGAGCCCCAGCTGATTGGGAGGAAATGGAGATTTTGCAGTAACCTTCCCCTGGAGTGGGGAGGGAATGGAGATTTTGCAATATCTGCCATGCCCACCAAGCCACACCCACAGAATTGGTAGTAAAAAAATTTGAATCTAGGGTTACCAGGTCTGCTTCCAAAAAATAGTGGACAAGCGGAGGGGGGGGGGTGTTAAGTAGTAAAAAAAAAATTACAATTAAATTATATATTTTCTTACAAACATTTTAACACATATTAAAATAATCACTTCAAACCTTTACTTAAAATTCAAAACATCAAATATATTATAATAATATGTAAAATATTAAATTACATTTTACTTTGCTGTCGTGTGTATTTTTTATTTGACTGCGCAGCTTTGATCAATTCTTTGTGTTTAAGGAATAATTCTTTAATTTCAGTACAATGTTGAGAAATATTAAAAAATATACAAAGTTCACTTCGAACTGATACAAGCAGTCGGTTACGTTCGTCAGTCCACAAATTTCCCATGACACTGAAAATTCGTTCAATGTTTGCATTTGATACCGGAATTGATGCACAATACTGGAACAGTTTCAGTAAACTCGGAGCTGGCTCTTTCTTGAAAAAGTACGTCCACTTATCAAGGGATGAATCACCCTGCAGATGAACATAAACTTCTTCTAAGGCAGAAATTTCATCGAAGAGAGTGTTGGGTGGAAGTTCTTCTCGCCATGGTGATAATAACCAGATGTTCGTCATTTCTTCTAAAGTTGGAGGATTATTGCGATCAATTAGATTGAAACAATTTAGCATCTCATATACTGAATCGGTGAAATTATATCACTTTTCTAGGTACGCAATGGCTCTTTGATACACCTTGATGGCTTCTTTCTTGAACTTTTGCATGGCATTCTCAGGCAAATGTTTTTTACGTAAAGCAAATAAAACTTTCATTCCAAAAAACTGCTTATCGTATTTTTTTTGCAAAGAATCACGCAGCTTACACATGATAATGTGAAGATCACATGCAAGAATTTTCTTGCTTTCCAGCTTCAGTAGGGTGTCTTGCATTATTGACATGAAGAAGTGCGTGAAATATAAATACAATTCTGAAATTGTTGGTTCATCGTCCTTTGCGAGTTCATTTTCCTGATCCGAAATAAGGTTCCAGATAACCTTATGGCACTCATCAGATCCAAGAGAAATAAAATACGATTTTAGAGGTATCCAGTTTAAAAGAAGTCTTTCGACTGCTTCAAACAAACTTAACCAACGTGTTGGAACATGGCGCAAAACTTCATGGAATTCTGACTCGCAAAACTCAAAAAATGATTTCAACTCTTCTCGTTTCTTCGCAGAATTCGAAAATTCGGCAAAAACCTTCAGCACTACATTTTCGATATCAAAAGATAACTGTTTTAATGCATTTTTTTGCGCTGTTGTGTAAAATGTGATTATTGCAATGAGCATTCGATCTTTGTCTCATTCTAACTTATGAAAAAAAAGACAAAACCCGATTCTCCTATCCTTATTCTCTTGGACTGTACAGCTTTAGATTACGTACCATTTCATCATAAAGCTTTTGAATAAAAAAAAATGTCCACTATTTTGTGGAAAAAAAATAGTGAACATAATGTGAAAAAAATGGACTGTCCGCTCAAATAGTGGACACCTGGCAACCAATCCCACCACTGAACCAGTCATAGTGTAGATTGCACCATGCATGAGTCAGCACTCTCTAACTAATCAACTGCAACTATGTATTCTGGCCTATTGTACACTTTACTGTTCCAGCTACTAAATTCAATATCCTAACAAGTTTTATTTAGAAAAGTATAAATTTTATTTAGGAAGTATAAATGTGCTCTCATAAATGTTCTGTACTTTTTTGGGGTGGGAGGGCTCTAATGCTTATGATTATATAAGGAGACAGAAGTGGGAGGAAAACTTTAAAACACACACACAATCAACTGTGTTTCTGTACCATATTAATCTAGTTGTGAAGTAAAGTCTGGAGTTGGCTCAATCAAGGAGCAACTTTGAATCATTCTATCACAATGTCCTATCCAGCCTGTTTCTCCTCTTTTTATCATGGCAATAACCATTTTTTCCTAGCATATATTGCAGAGGACATGTAAAGAACTTCCACAAACCTTGCTGATTCAGCTAAAGCCAACTGCTGCCTTGATAACCGAATAAAGTTTGTGAAAACATTTAAACCACAGAGTGAACACACACCCAATGATACCAAATACAATTATATCCTTGTTCAGGGCATCATAGCCGATAGAGAACCTTTAATACCCATGAAAGTTGCAACTACTGTCTCCTGTTATTTGGAATAAGCTCAGCTGAACTCAGTGGGCATTATTTTTGACAAAATTTGTACAGAATTGCCCTACTGTAACACTAGCTACCCATCCATTAAGTCTATTTAATTTTTGGAGGTGCTCATCCAAAACAATACCTTTCAAGTCTCACTGGTTTCATTTCTTTTAGGTCTAAAGAATTCAGGTTAACACAGGCTGTCAAATAATTGTGCTTCACACTTCCAGTATGTATAGCATGAAGGATTGGAGACAGCTTGTCTGGTCCCTAGGCTGAGTGAACAAGAGTAGATTTTACAGAGTGCTAAAATGAGAGGGGCGTACGATTGTAAACCACCCTCCCTGAGTTACCATCAATTGGTGGACTGTCATTTCATCAATTCTAAGATGAAGTTGTTAAGCTAGCTTAGGTTCTTCCATCCAGTAGTAGCGCTAAGATATTTATCCACAACTTACAATTAGATCATTTTATTGGTAAGTACTGGCAAAATGCCAGCTTTAAATGTTTTCTCTTTTCTAGAGATGAAGAGATAAAATGACAAGAGTTCCTCTAGGACTGCCAATGTATATTTTTGTTTTGATTTGGTTTCAATATAGGGAGTAGGAGAGAATAAATAGCTTTAGGAGAGATTCTGCAATATTTAGTTACAAGAATGCTTTCTTATTCATTATTTTTGTGTTGTTTGTCATCATTGCAAGCGATACCTTTTAAAGTGTTGGGCTAGGAGTGGGGAGATACATGGGAACTCAGTGGATGAAAGTTACTATCGCTGTGGGAAAGAGGATTTGCCTTGAGCTCCTAGAGAAAAGGATGAATATAATACCCAGAGATCCTCCAAATTTCAGGGATTTGGAGCAGCAAAATAGCTGCATCAAGTTCACTCCATAACATTTCTACAAAGACACAAACTTGAGAAAAATTGGATCCAGAAATGTCAATCCACTATTTTGGATCCTGTCATAAGATAACCATTATACCACCTACAGAGTTTTGGCAGAGGAGAAAGAGATAGAGTGGTCACTACGTCTTCTGTCCCTTCTTTATCTATCAAATAAGATGCTAAATGCTAAAATTCTTTTTAATTTAAGGTTTCTCTTTCAGATGAAGACTCTCACGTCAATATTAGGAACTAGATGACAAAAAAAGAAAGGAAAATATATTTCTTCCTCTCCTCTCTCTCTCTCTCTCAGAGAGAGAGGGAGGGAGAGGGAGAGGGAGAGACAGAGAGGAGAGGAAGGGGAAATGAAGCACAGATTGACCCAATTTTATCACATATGCAGGCAGATTCTCAGAGAGAGAGGGAGGGAAGGAGAGGGAGAGAGAGAGGGAGAGAGAGAGAATCTGCCTGCATATGTGATAAAAATGGATCAATTGAGAGTCTGGTCGCGCGACAGTTTCCACAATTCCTGGAGGAAACGTCTTATCTAGATCCGTTCCAGTCGGGTTTCAGGCCTGGGCACAGCACGGAAACGGCATTGGTCGCGTTGGTAGATGATCTCTGGAGGGCTCGGGACAGGGGTTGCTCCTCTGTTCTAGCCCTGTTAGACCTCTCAGCAGCTTTTGATACCATCGACCATGGTATCATGCTGCACCGGTTGGAAGAGTTGGGGATGGGGGGGGCACCGTGTTACGGTGGTTCTCCTCCTTTCTCTCTGACCGGTCGCAGTTTGTGTTGGCAGGGGGGCAGAGGTTGACCTCGAGGCCTCTCATTTGTGGAGTGCCTCAGGAGTCGGTCCTCTCACCCCTTTTGTTCAACATTTATATGAAGCCGCTGGGTGAGATCATCTGTGGCTTTGGGGTGAAGTACCACCAGTACGCTGATGACACCCAGCTGTACATCTCTACCCCAGGCCACCCCAACGATGCCCTTGAAGTGATGTCTCAGTGCCTGGAGGCTGTGCGGATCTGGATGGGGAGGAACAGGCTCAAGCTCAACCCTTCCAAGATTGAGTGGCTGTGGTTCCCGGCATCCCAATATAGTCAGCTGACTCCATCACTGACTATTGGGGGCGAGTCTTTGGCCCCCTCGGAGAGGGCACGCAATCTGGGAGTCTTCCTGGATACGCAGCGGTCCTTGGAGGAACATCTGATGGCTGTAGCCAGGGGGACCTTTTGTCAGGTTCGCCTGATTCGCCAGTTGCGACCGTTTCTTGATCGGGATTCCATGTGCACAGTCACTCATGCCCTCGTCACCACTCGCCTGGACTACTGCAACACTCTCTACATGGGGCTCCCCTTTAAGAGCACCCGGAGGCTCCAACTGGTCCAGAATGTGGCCGCGCAGGTAATTATGGGAGCAGCATGGCGCTCCCACATAACACCGCTCCTGCGCGAGCTGCACTGGCTCCCAGTGGTCTTCTGGGTGCGCTTCAAGGTGTTGGTTACCACCTTTAAAGCGCTCCATGGCATAGGACCTAGTTATCTTCGAGACCGCCTGCTGCTACTGACAACCTCCCATCGACCCGTGCGCTCCCACAGAGATGGCCTCTCGGGATGCCATCAGCCAAACAATGTAGGCTGGTGACCCCCAGGGGGAGGGCCTTCTCTGTGGGGGCACCTACCCTATGGGACCAGCTGCTCCCAGAGATAAGGAGAATCCAAGACCTCGGTGCCTTCCGCCGTGCCCTTAAAACTTTCTTTTTTCAGCAAGCCGGGCTGCTTAACATATTTTTAAATATTTTTAATTGGTTTGTCATTTTAAACTGGGGCCAAATTAATATATATTCTTTTAATTGTTTTTAATGTTTGTATTGTATGTTTTTATCTGGCTGTACACCACCCTGAGTCCCTTGGGAGAAGGTGCGGTATATAAATTTGAAATAAAATAAAATAAATAAAAATAAATCTGTGCTTCGTTTTCCCTTTTGTCACTTCTTAAGAGGAGAAAGGACTATAGAGTCAGCCTAGAAATGAGCCAGTAAAGCTTCATCCAAGATCCCATTAAGACTAAAAATCAGTAATTGCAAGGAGTACAAAAAGAATCTGAAAAACAAACATGTTCTAAGCTTTTAGCAAAGGTTTATTGGTGGATTTCAGTGCTCTGAGCTGACTTTGGTTTTGTCTATTTTTAATAATACATTATCAGACTATTAAATACATTTCCTCTTTAATACACTTGATGAAAACTGTTTACTGGTTCATGGAGTTCTGATTTTAGCAATTAATTAGCTATTTTCTGAAATGAAATGTTTTGCACAAATCCCAGACTTCTCAACCTCCTGGGCTTGCCCTCTTGCATATTAAAAGAAACTCTTTTCAAGTCTACATGCAGAGCCTGGTTATCATAACTAATTGCAAATCAATCACTAGTAGGAAAAATACTTTGTTGTTGCTGGCTTCTTTTTGTTTTTCGGATTTTGTACTGCAGCAATGTCTTGCTTCCTTAATTAAACTGAGAACAAACCTAGAACCCAGCATCTGCTGGTTCATAGAAGTTGGGCCTTCTCACCTTCTCCCTGACCAAGGCTGGCTTGCAGCAAATTGCTACCCCCGCCCACCAGAATGGAGTCCATTTTCCTCCAGATCTATATTGTTGTCTGCCAGATGCTTACTAGACTATCTTCCTGCTTTTACTGCCCCAGACAGGAAGTAAAACTAAAGCTACTGATATATCTTTTCTCTCTTTCCTTTCTTTTCTACTCAGTGCTGCCTGTCATTGCTAGATTTGGCTCAATGGCTCCCACATTCTACTGAGAATGTTCCCCTACCCATATTTGGTACTCCCTGAACCTCCTAAGACCAGCACAAAAATACTTGAAAAAGAAGGAGTGAAATAAACACATTCAGTCTCCATAGAGCTTACCACAGCTATTTCACTAAAAGTAATTTCCCTATTAATAGGGGTGTTCCTCCCCTATTAAAAGGAACATTTTTAATCTCCATAGCTGGTTGAAGTATGGCATTGTTTTGTCGATTATTGCAGTATTTTGCATTGGAACTGTCGATAACTGGGATGTTTAATATGGTATCCTTGGGCGCTGAGGACACCACTTTTAGAGTCCGCTACATTGTCGGTTCCATCTGAATGGGTTCAATTTTTTTTAAAAAAATAATTAAAATGGAAAGTAGGTTTGTTGCACCAGTATTGTTGTTTATTTAACTGATTGATGAACTGCATTTGAATGAGCCATGATGGCGCAGTGGTTAGAGTGCAGTACTGCAGGCTCTCTGCAATTTGGCACTTCTCACCAGGCTCAAGGTTGACTCAGCCTTCCATCCTTCCGAGGTGGGTAAAATGAGGACCCAGATTGTTGGGGGCAATATGCTGACTCTGTAAACTGCTTAGAGAGGGCTGTAAAGCACTGTGAAGCCGTATACAAGTCTAAGTGCTATTGCTATTGTATACTGCTGCACTGACTCAGCAGCAGAGTATATTTATTTACAGCCTTTATTTATCCCACTTATAAGTTTCTCAGGAGATAATAGTGGAGAAGGAGTGGGTAAAGATCAATTGTTGTTCAAAAGAAATCAATGTATTGTGGGAAGGGATGAATAGAGAGCATGTCAGCTCGCCCTCTGTTAATTGGCTATCTATTCCATGGAAACCATTTTGTGAATGAGTAACTCCCCCAGCAGCCATTTTGGAAGAGTTTTGCTTCAAAAATATGGCCATCTTTAGTCTATTATATTAAGAATGTAGGAAGGAAGGAAGATTATATTATATGCAAGATTTGTTATCTAGACAAAAGGAGACGAGCTCTAAGAAATCAGATATTTGGAAGCAATTCAGGTAGATACCCCTGATTCACTGCAGTATAAGAAGAGGAATGTGGTAAGCACGTCACACTTGTAAGATTGATGACAACTATACTAGGTAGATTAGAGCAGGAAATAAACTCTACAGGAAAGCTAATGTTACCTTTATTTAAATTGAAAATAACAACAGAATCTTGTAAGTGTTTTACCTCTTCCTGTTTATACTCCACCAATCAGGGAAGTTTCTGATTCAAAACCTAAAAACTGCCCCAGATCCTGTTGCCTTCGTAAGGTTTCCTGCATATTTTCATCAAGGTCGTCTTCCTTCATCTCTGTACTGATGTGCAGAAAGAAAATCCAGAAGGAATGTTGGAGGAATAATTGTTTGCCGTGAGAGAAGTAACATGAGACTGAATCAGAATTAGAAGTGCCCTTTGTGGCACTCTATTAAAGTTCTACCCCTATCAATGTCATTCAGATAATGTAAGGTTACTGCAGACTATTACATATTCAACATGATAACTTATAGAATAAAAATCTGATTTATACATGTGTTAGCCACCATGCAAGTTAGGTATCTGCAGGAATGTGCCAGAAATCTGAAAAGGAATATATAAGGTTATCAATAAAATCAGAATAGTGACTGCAATGACGCAACAGAAACTTTGACCTTTGTTCAGGAACCACATGCATAGTAGATATTATATTCCCTCCTTGTTATTATGTTGTTATAAATCTTGATATATGGTAATGTTTCAGTATAGTGATATTTATACAATGTAATTAAAGATTATTGATATTCTATTACTTAGGTAGCTTAGAGTATTGAAAGTAGAAAAGATAAAAAAGTGTTCTATCAATATTAATTACAATTTAAGATGTCAGTCTTACAAGCATAAAATTATTTGGCTTTTTCATCCAAAGATGAGCATAATGTTAATAAAAGAACAGCTTGGTTATGATAGTCAAAATAAGTCGACTGTATTTCCCACATGAAGTTTTTTTAGCTTTTTATAATAGATTCCAAAACCTTATAATAAAAGTCAATTACAGGTAGTTCTCAATTTACAACCACAATTGGGACCAGAATTTCCCTCACTAAGCAATGCAGTCATAAAGGAAGATGTTATGTGAACACTTATTATTATTATTGTCATTATTGCCCAGGTTATTAAGTGTGAACCCATCCTGATCGAAGCCATCTCAGGCTTGGTCCCTCACAGCCTCAAATCTCAATAAGGTAAGAGGTTATATTCAACTGCCCCCCCCATCTACTCCAGTGGTGGGTTGCCCCTGGTTCGGACCAGTTCGCAAGAACCGGTAGTAAAACTGGTGGGCAGCCCCGCCCACTGCCATGGATGTGGTCATCACCGATCACAGAAGCACGGCGCGCGCACAAGCGCAGCGAGCACGCGAGTGCGATCCCGTTGCGAACCGGTAGTAAAGGAAGTAGAACCCACCCCTGATCTACTCCCCTTGTCTGCCCTTTTTGCCACCCTGCACCCCACTGCACTGCAACACCTGTTACTTTGGGCATGAAGTTTAAGTCACTTTATTCAGTGTCATTATAACTTTGAACAGTCATTGAACAAATGGTTATAAATCGAGGACTTCCAAAATTACCTGGATTCCTAATCTGTTTGTAACTTTCATAGATTAAAATCTTACTTAACTTTCTGTTCTTTAGAATTCCATTAAGCTGATATTTAACATTAAATATCCATTGTTTTGTTACTTAATGTATATATATTCACATATGTATATATCAGTGTGTGATTGCATATACATGCACATACATACATGTTAATGAAAGGGGAAAAAAGATAAACCATGTGGTGTGTGTTAAAAGGGGGCAGAGCTTCAATTTCAAGCAGTTACTATCTTAACTTTTTAATATTTACCTCCCATACCTGGAAGATACTTCTGTTGAAAAACTTCATAAATAAGCTGAAGGAAACACATTTTATTAGGAGGTGAGACTCTAAAATTAATATGTAAAACAGCAACTTTCAGGCAGAAAATCTCTCTATTCTCAATTGCCAGTGGTTTGATCGTCATCAAATAAATACTGGTTTCATATGATTAGATTAGATTTCTGTGCTAACTTTGTCAGCTCAAAAGCTTCAAAGAGTCACTTCATTCTGCTGCAAAGTAAATGACTTTGAATAAGATATCATGTTAATTTAAGTGGATTTTGTTGGCATTTTCAGCTCTAGATTTTTTTTTATATAGAATGGTAAAATTAAACACTGTTGGAAATTGCAGGAGATGGGAAAACTAATGTATACATCAGATGCAGAAAATAAGTACAGGAACAAGGTTATGGCTCTAACAAGAGAAGCATGTCACCCTACATTCCACAAAAGGCTGAAAAATAATTTAAAAGCAGGATAAGACATTAATCAGCCTAGGGAGTTGTGTCATATATATATATATATATATATATATATATATATATATATATATATGTGTGTGTGTGTGTGTGTGTGTGTGTGTGTGTGTGTGTGTGTGTGTGTGTGTATAAACATACATACATACACATATACATGTATATGTGTGTATACATACACACACACACACACACACACATATATATATGTAGGTCTTTGATTATTCGGGTTTTCTCCTGCGTAAAATTTGAAGTGTCTTGGTGACATTTCAACGAAGTCTCATTCGTCATCTTCAGGCTGGTGTCTTCAGCTTCGTGCTTCTAGGAGCAATGTGAGATCGCAGCTGTTTCTTCCTTTTAACTGCCAGTGGGGGTGTGAACTGATTGGGTGGGAGCTTGGCTATGTTCTGATTGGTTGGGGGCTTGGCTATGCTCTGATTGGATGGGGGGTTGGCTGTGCTCTGATTGGATGGGGGTGTGTTCTGTTTGGGTGGGGGCTTGGTTGTGCTCGGGTTAGTCTGAATTGCAGGGGGATTTGAGCTGGTGAGCTGCGTTGCTGTTGTTTGGCTTCGCGTTCGTGGTTGTGCCACATCTTCTCCAAACTACTCAAAATTTCCGCTACCGATTGGATTTCACTCCTGGTCTACATAGTTCAAAACCTTCCACTCAGGTTCACCGTTTAAGAGAAGAGAAACATTGTAATTTGCTTAGGCTTGGATTTTGAATTGAGGAAACACAAACTTCAGCACATTTCTCTATTTTATATCATGACTATAGCTGAATTTCTCAAGGGACTCTCCATCCCCCCTCCCCACCCCTATTGTCAAAGGCTTTATCAAAATGAAATTGAAGTAAATGGGAAAGTTCCTCCTTAGGCATAATTCAAGGAATTTTGAGGGGAGGCAAAACAACGTTAATAGAACTCATAATTTTTGTCAGGGAAATTTCACCAAGCTGTCGGAACAAACAAGCATTCTGAAAGAATCAAATAGCTAATAGGAATTTTACCTTCTGAGACATAACCTTCCCTTAAATTAAAAGAATGTTACAGCTCTTAATTGGAAGAAAGTACCAAGAATGGTTCTTTTTAACTGAAAGCATAATCTTAGTGAGATTATGCTCCAGAGGCTGTAATAACGGATTTCTAAGGATTTGACCTGGTAGAAATGAATCAGGATCAATGTGCAGTCAGGGAATGGTATAGGTGCAATATTGACATAATATTTCACAAGACAACTAGTAAATTAACTGAATGAAGTGGTCATGAACAATTCCCCAAAAAGACACTTAGACCAGAAATATGTTCAGCCTGTAGCCAACCTAAAAAATGAGAATGAGAAAGGAGCAGAAGGGAGCAGGAGAAGAGACAAATTTATCTGATCTTTTAAGGAAAACAAAATTGAGAGGTGGGGAGAAAATTTAAGGGAGTTGCCTCCCATCCTCTTCTATGATGGGCCTGATCAGGACTGAAAAGTACATGCTCTTTAGGTCATAGCATCTGTGTTGATGCTATGACCTAAAAGTTAAAGTGCTGGTTATCTTGAAGCAGAGCACCAACTTTTTGTCTACTTTGAGACCAAGGCTGCCCCTCCAAGCTAAATTTAATTTAATTTTACCATCATCAGATAAGATTGAATGTGAGGCATCCCTTCATTATGTCCTTTTGAGAAAGCCAGATAATTACACATCTATTTTATCCATCACAGATGAACTACACTGTTTGTATGCAAATTAGAGATGATTTTTGATCAGCAAAGCACAAATCAAGCTTTGTTTGAGTCACATATTTATATAGTTGTGATATAGATTGGGAGTATAATGCATATAATGAATGTACATATAATGCAGCAGGTTCTGACAGCTTCTGGAGAACTGGAAATTCAGCTTCTGGAAATTTTGAGTAGTTCGGAGAGCCGGCAAATGCCACCTCTGGCTGGCCTCAGAATGGGGTGGGAATGGAGATTTTGCAATATCCTTGCCCCAGGAGTGGGGAGGGAATAGGGATTTTGCAGTATACTTCCCCTGGAGTGGGGTGGGAATGGAGATTTTGCGGTATCCTTCCCTGTCATGCCCACCAAGCCACGCCCACAGAACCAGTAGTAAAAAAAAATTGGATTTCACCACTGATATAATGTATATTCCCTTGCATCATATCCACAGCAAAATTCTTCAATATTCAGAAAGGGAATGTAGTTACAGCTAGCAATTTATCTTCAAATCAGCCTTCAGTCTTTTAAATAAGAAATCCCAACACTTAATTAGAATTAGTTAGAAACTTTTTTTAAAAAAAACCCAAGATAATTAGAAATATCACGATAATATTTATTTGCATTTGATATAGGAATGTTATATATTCAGGGGTGGGCTTCAAAAATTTTAGCAAGGGGTTCTCTGCCCGGTTGCTGGGTGGGCATGGCCATGGTGGGTGTGGCCTAGTCGGCCTCCTGCACCACGGGGGGGGGGGCGTTTTTGCCCTACCTTGGTTTCGGAGGCACTTACCTGCATCCAAAACGGGCTGCATGGGGATTCCTGAAAGGGGTGGGGCGGGAGCCAGGAGTGGGATTTGGGGGTTCTCTGAACTGCACAGAATCTTAGCTAGAGGTTCTCGTGAACCCCTGCGAACCCCCAGAAGCCCACCCTGTATATATTCACACAAACACACATATGTACATACTGTATGTACATATGTGTGTATTCTCTGATAATCAGTGGAGAATGATAAAAGCAAGAATCAGTGCAAATATTACTCTCTCTGTAAGACATGCATTCTACAATATGAAATCATCTGAGCAAATCAAATATAGCAGCAGTTGATAGGTAAAGTGATAGACTAGTAGAGAATATTAAAGGACGGGGTAAAGAAGTTATGTAAGTGACATTCATACTAACAGAACATTAGCAGAATATTTTAAATCCCACATTAATATAGACGCATAATAGAACTATCAGAAATATAAGAAAATAACATGGACCCCAAATGATCATTACAGTCATTCTTTCTTTAGCTTTCTTTTCTGCTTCTTTTTTTTCTCATGACAGTGATGAAGTGTTGGGAGAGACACATCTGGCTCATGCATTGTCCCAAAACTATATAAGTCTACTATCCCGGGTTTCTTTTATTTTGGCTTCCCAGCATCATAGTGGTATTTTTGAAATGTTTATTTATTAGAAGGATTTGGACAGTTCGCACTGAAAGCACGTTTAAATGCCTTATTTGAGTAACTTTTATGGGACATCTGCATGATGCTGTGAGCAAAATATTCTCCTCCCATCTTCTTCCTCTTTAGCTTCAGGTAACATGATGGAACATCTACTCAATATTGCAGATAATGACCATCACTTATCTGTCCAATAGATGTCTTTAGAAGTGAGTCTGTTTAGAAGTGAGTACAAATTTCTTTCTTTATGGCTGGCTTTCCTTTATACAAATCCAATTTAAATCTATCATTTTAAGTCTTTCTTTTCCCAAATAGGTGTTCTGCCCCAGCTCCAGATTTCCGAGGATATTGACACACACCAACAGTCCTTATCAAATTTATTAAGGAGCAATAAACAAGAATAAACAAGACCGGCAAAGGTTGGCAACCAGCTCAGAAAACAAGATATGATAAACCAAAATACTCTGATAATAAATACGAGTTGTTTCTAGCAAGAAACTTACTAACGGCGTGCAACTTAAATAGGCTAAGGGAGTGGCCAATTATCCTCAAGCCTTACTCTCGAGTAGACCTCCTGAGTAGTCACTCCTGCCTTTTGGCAGCCCTGCGTGCTCGAGCATTGAGGAGAGGCTCCTCCACTTCGCTCTCTCCACTTGAAGGAGCCTCTGGAGGTTCTGAAGACCCTGGCTGAGTCTCTGCCTCTGGCACCACATCCTCTTCAGTCTCCTCACTGTCTGACGCGAGTGCTGGCTGTGCAGGCTGCTGGCGCAACACCACACCAGCCTCCTCTTTGTCGGGATCAGCCACAATCCGCGCAAGCCGCTGGTGGGTCACAACACTAGGAGAGCTTTTAAATCTATTTGTTCTTTTCTTCCCGTTATTTGCCATTAGGTAAATAAGTCACCAATAGACACTTTGACTAGAGAAAAGGAGACTGCAAGCGCTGGATTTCAATGATCTGAAAGCAGAACTGTTTACAACTGTGCAGCGACACAGTTGTGATTGAATGTTGCCAAATGGCTGATTTCTGAAAGTATAGTACTTTTATTTATTACTGCCACCATTATCCTGTCTTCCATTTTCATGATTTGAAATCTTCTAAAATTTATTGTATACTTAAGTCACACAGAGGGATAAATGCAAAAGTTTTGTATGATCAGAATGACAGAATAACAGAGTTGGAAGGGACCGTGGAGGTCTTCTAGTCCAAATCCCTGCTCAAGCAGGAGACCCTATAACTGTGATGGTGAACTATGGCACATGTGCCACAGGTGGCACGCAGCACTCTCTCTGGGGGCACGCAAGCCGTCACCCCAATTCAGCTCTGCCATGCATACACGTGCCTCCCACTGGCCAGCTGGTCATCAGGTCTCTGCTGTGCTTGTGCAGGGGGTGGGGGAGCACGCAGGGTCATGCACACATGGGTGGGGTAGCGGGGCACATGCGGGGCTCCTACATGCCCAAGGGGGGGAAGGGGGAATGCAAGGGGCCATGCATGCATGCACAGGGGATGGGGCACACGTGGGAGGCCCTGAGGACATGTACGGGAGGGTGGGGCACATGAGTGGGGGCTGCACGCACATTGCATTTTGGGGGTTTGGGGCACTCGGTCCAGAAAATGTTAGCCATCACTGTCAGGGTGGCAATTAATCCCATTCTGTTTTGGGGTAATTGCACCTTGATTAGAGACGGATCGTGGCTTTTCCTTGGAGTATACTTTTAAATGAAAAATAAGCCCGAGATATATTCTAATAAAACACATTTTATTATAAAGAAGTAAAAACAGTCTTACTAGCTAATGATTACATCTTGGCAGTGTTCCTGCCTTACCTCTTGGCAGGTGAACAAAGAAAGTTAGAAGAAAGTGAAAGAATGTGGACATGCGCAGTAGAGATAAGAGTCAGACAATCTACCGTAAGTCTCAGAATGGGAGCCCAGCTGACAAATACAAAAATGCAGTGACAATCACTGCCCTATAACATTTCAGATAAATGTGAAACAATAACCAAATGGGTCCAGGTTGCTGAATGAGCCACGGTGGCGCAGTGGTTAGAGTGCAGTACTGCAGGGTACTTCTACTGACTGCCAGCTGCTTGCAATTTGGCAGTTCAAATCTCACTAGGCTCAAAGTTGACTCAGCCTTCCATCCTTCTGAGATGGATAAAATGAGGACCCAAATTTTGGGGGGCAATATGCTGACTCTGTAAACTACTTAGAGAGGGCTGGAAAGCATTGTAAAGCGGTATCTAAGTCTAAGTGCTATTGCTATTGCTATTATAAATTCTCCGGAGCACAAATAGTAGCTTGAAACCATTTTTTCCCCTAATTCTACATCTGGACATGGATCCACTTCTACACAATGCTGAAACCCACTATGATAAAAAGGAAAAGATATAGAAATAGATTTCAGTGATTTACTGACCGATCTTTATTTGAATCAGAGTGATCCTTGAGATGAGGTCGTTATTGGTTACTCCAATCAGTGCATTTTAGTTGTAAGAGGGATTGTAGTGGTGGAGAGAGATCTTCAGAATAGATTTATCTCATTGTCAATGGCCTCTTGTTCCAAACAATTATATTTGATTGAAGAACAAGTTAATATGTTTTTAACTGCATCACTTAATGACCTTGGATAGCAACTGGTTGATTTTATTTTATTTTTTAAAAAAACCTTAAAAATTACAGGCACTTTAAAAAAAAAAGGGGGAGAGAGAGAGAGAGAGAGAGAGAGAGAGAGAGAGAGAGAGAGAGAGAGAATATGGTAAATAAATGTAGCCTTAAGAAATCAGGCAAGCTTTATCTCTTACCTAGCTTACCTCAAAGTTCCGTTGAGAAACATGAAAATTTTACATTTACTTCTTGGTTGGGTTTGGGGTTTTTTTTTTTGTTTGCACACAAAACAAAACAAAAAACAAAAAAAAACCCACACCAGACCTTGTTTTTCTGAGGTTTTTTTTTCATTTGAATATGATGAAAAATCAATCTAGGGTGAGCTAGATTGTAGTTGGCCGTTTTGAGAATTCTGGATTATGTTCCTAAATAGAATCACGTGGTATCTCCATAGCCTAGTTTGTGAGTATATCTACATAGTTTTATGAAAGCTCTGGAGAAATAGATTCCATACAGAAGAGAAAGCTCTTGAATTACTAAACTTTGTAACAACTTATTCAAATCTTTCTAATCCTGACTTTCATACTTTTTAAATGAAACGTTTTCTCTTCGATGAATGAGATTTTTGTCTACTTGAATATAATCACTAGCTGATGGATAAATTTAATTCAGTTTGAAATTATACCTATTTTATTTATTTTACTATTTAGTGAATAGTATTGTACTATTTTCATTAATGATTAGAATTATTTTTAAAAAACTGAATTTTAATTCTTTTAACTGATAACCCAGGAAGGACAAAGTTGATTCTTATTATCTCAGACTATCCATAAATCAATTAGTATCAGTATCTACTCCTACAAGCTATGGATCCAGATACATTTTCCCATAACTTCTAAAGTTAAGTAACATGATGGGAGATTCTAAGCTCGAATTGTTGACTGTCTGCATGGAAAATTTGTTCTAGTCTGAAATACGATTGTTCTCCTAAATATATAGCCCTATTCTCATCCACATTGAATTCAGACTTCTTGCTCTGAAAGCATGCCCTTAGGCAGAGAATAAAGAGCATCTGTATACCTCCAGATGTTGCTGCAGTAACTTCCTGTATCACTTACCTTTGACTTATCTGGTTTGTGCTGCTTAGTTGCACTTCAACATCTGGAGAATTACATGTTCTTTACTGCTACTTGAGATCAACAAATCAATCAGATATTGAAATAAACATTTTAAGTCATAGGTCCCAGAATACTTACATCAAAGATGTAAATGCTAAAATAATAGGAAAAAAGAATGAACTTCTCTTTTCTTCCTCAGGCTATATAAAAGCACCCTTGACATAGGTCATGTACTTCAAACAGAATATTTAGAGGAAATATGAAGATCTACTGATTGGACTTGGAATTACTTCATATTGATGTTGCACTGTGAATTATATTTCCATATTATTCATTCCTGTCATGTGGTTGCTTCAGCATCAGGGCACTGTCTTTGCTAATATTAATATTTCCCTCAAGGTGGTTGCTCTAACTTGAACAATTGTACCTGCTTACAATGATCTCTCCAAACATGTCTTACTTTCAAGGTAACCAAAAAGAAAAAAAAAAATCTCCCCCCAACACTGTAGCTCTCTTCATTACATGCTAGGCTGATGTTACGATTTTTGCTAAACAGATTTAAAGTCCAACTTCTAGATCAGCGGTGGGTTGCTACTTGTTGGCCCCGGTTTGGGCAAACCAGTAGTAGCAGCGGTGGGAGCTCCACCCACCTACCACCCAGACATCATCAAATACACTCTGCACATGTGCAGAAGCTCTGCATATGCGCAGAAGCGCGAGTGAACTAGTAGCGAAGGTAAGTGAAACCCACCACTGTTCTAGATATATTCAAGGTTAAACTTCAACAGAATAAAAAACAACCCAATTTTTCTATACCGATATCTTAAGAAAGTTGTGATTATTTTGTCCTGTTTATACCTTGTAATAGATAACCCAATATTAGGATTGGATAGGTCCATTGTTATTTTTTTCTGGAAACAAAGGATTATAGGTTTTTACATACCTATTTGTTATTTTTATCTCAGTATATATCTAGTGTGCATGTATATAATCTCTATTCCAATAATCTTACCTTAACAAACCCATTAAATAGATCACTCTGGACAATAACAACTTTCCCAACATTACCAAATGTTGGGATGAGCTTATTAACTAAGTCGGTTTTGAATACTAGTTGAATTTTTTTCTTTTAAGGACCCTGTTAAAGGGGTGGAGTCAGGGCTACTGAACAGCTTGAGCTTTTATTGGCTGGATGCCCTTCCTGATGCCTACGTGGAGTTCACAGCAGACAATTACTCATTCAGTCCAGAGAGCGAAACATCTGCCACTACCTAGGATTGAACTCACAGCCTTCTTGACCGCTCTTTTGAATACTAGTTGAATACTCTGATAATTAAACTTACAGGCTTTTTCATATAAACTGTTAGTATATAAACACATTTTATTACAGTTAACTACAATGAAAATTATTTCAGAGAGTTTTTTCTTGACGTTATTGCTGTTATTATTCTATAAATAGTTTGGGCACAGAAGATGGGATATGCTAGTTTCCTTCCAGGACACAGATAGGCACTAGCTGTGAATAGGTAAAAGTCATTTTTTCTGGAGTTTTGAAAACTGGTGCCTTGGAAAACTTTCAATAAAAAGCATTCCTGGAGCTGAGATGGAAGCAGGGCAGAATCCTAAATCCACTGAACCTCAGCTATACTTCTGATCTAGGTGTTAGATTCATCTAACCTATTTTCTTTCCAATGTTTCCAATGGATAAAATAAGGTTTTTAAATAACAACAACAGCAACAACAGCAGCAGCAGCAGCAGCAGCAACAGCAACAGCAGCAACAACAACAACAACAACAATAATAATTCCCCCAATTAACCCAGATTCCTGGATCTAATTTCTGGTTTGTTCATTATGATGAGAGAATTAATTTATAACTGGCATACTCCAGTTTAAGATAATTTGTGTATTTAGCAATAGCAGTAACAATAGCACTTAGACTTACCATATATACTGCATCATAGTGCTTTACAGTCCTCTCTAAAAAGTTTACAGAATCTGCATATTGCCCCCAACAATCTGCATCCTCATTTTACTGACCTCAGAAGGATGGAAGGCTGAATCAACCTTGAGCCCCATCAGGATCGAACCCCAGAACCCCAGTCAGCAGAATTAGCCTGCAATACTGCATTCTTACCATTGTGTCACCAAGGTTCTTTAATCTTAAATGGGGGGGGGCACCTTTTATCTATACTTTGTTTAATAGCATACTGGGTTGCAGGATATGGCCAACATTCATGGTTGTGAAATAGAAAGGATTACCAAATAATTCTTCGATCTTTCCTTCTCAGAGGTATAGCAAATGCTTGTATAGGAATACTTGGGTCTTTCTTTTCACTATAATTTTGAAGTAAGCCAGGTTTCCAAACTTATATGCAGATTAGAATAAGTTTACCTTCTCCAAATTGTTTTTTTATAGAGACTAATGGTGAATTTAAAAATACATATTTACAATAATGTACAGTATGTTTAGAAATGTAGGTATATTAAAATACATGTTGAAATGTATATTTTCTAAATGGCCATTTTAAAAGTATTCATTAAAAGTATTCAAGTATTCTGCATGTAGTGAATCAGAAAAGCTTCTTGCTATGTACATGTCTCCAGATTTCTCTACGGAGGCATACAAAGGAGCAGAAATAGAGGCAAAAAGAGATATACACAGCAGTCATCTCTTTGCATAGGTCTGTACAGATAGTCCTTGACGTACAATCCCAATTGAGCCCCAAATTTTTGTTGCTAAGTGAAATAGTTATTAAGTAAGTTTTGCACCATTTTATGACTTTTCTTACCTCGGTTGTTAAGTGAATCACTGCAGTTGTTAAGTTAGCAACACAGTTGTTGAGTGAATCTGGATTCCCTGTTGACTTTGCTTGCCAGAAGTTTGCAAAAAGTGATTATACGACCCTCGGACACTGCAATTATCATAAATATGAGTCAGTTGCCAAGCATCTGAATTTTAATCACGTGACCATGAGAATGCTGTAACAGTCGTAAGTGTGAAAAGTGGTCATAAGTCCCTTATTTCAGTGCCGTTCTAACTTTGAACTGTTGTAAGTAGAGGACTAACTGTATTCAGGCTACTTTTTAAAATCTCCCCATTTTTAAAAAAATAAAAGGCCCTATTTATTAACATGGAAATAAAACCAAAAAACTAATAAATGATGACATGAAAAACTGAGCTAGACCATTAAGGGACAACAAGTGGAGCTTCCCAAAGCACCACTTCTGTCAAGACCTAAATATTATAGGTTATTAAAACAAACACATACATTCTAGAAGTCTAAAAATTAAACTAAATTAATAACTAATGCAATTTATTAAGCAATATTTATGACTAATGTTTTACAGGGCGATCAAATAATAAGCAGTTCCGCCTTTTAGCACAGAGATTATTTGAGGCTCGTTTATGAGGTGATCAAATAAACAGCAGCTGTAGCACCTAATAAAGTTCAGTTTTTAAAAAGTGAATTGATTGAGACAGTCGTATATTCCATTCAATAAAAAAAAGAAAAAACAGATGAAGCAGCAGTCCAGAGAGAGCAAGGGAAATGGGATGATGTGTTCACCTTTAGAAGGAAAAGGTAGAAAAACAGCAAGAAATTTGAAGACTTTTGTTCCCTTAAAAAAGGGAAAAAATTATATGATACAGGTAGGTCTCAATTAGTGCAGTTCATGGATCCCACAAAATGGTTATATTATTTCACACCATTTGAAGTGATATTTCTATGGAAAATATGGTAATTGGCTCCAGCTTGACGGAAAAGATAATGAAAAAGTTATATGCACACTAATGATATATTTCAGTTAAGGGTAAAAAGAATATACTTATAATTTAAATTTATGGTTAAGAGAATCTTAGGGTAATTGTTAAAAAGTATAATAAAAACATACAAATTCTAAATATCACTCCAAAAGGTAAGCTTACACTGATTCTTAGAACTGAAATGCATACATTTCAAGATTGCTCATGTTGGGAAACACTGGTTTAGGTGGGTTTAGGTCTAACCCCCCCCCCCACTTGAAAAAAAAAAGATGATTGATGCTGGAAACTTAGAACAGTTCAAGGAGTATTTATTGCTATACTATTTTCTTGTTTTATTCTGGATGCAGATGTTCTAATGGAAAAGGCTGGTTCTTCCAGGCTGTGAAGCCCCACATATCAGGGCTGCTTCAGGATCCAACATTGTTTTCATTGTCAAGAAGGTCTGTGTTCTGGTAGTTTATTTCTGCTCCTGTAGCTAAGAGAGGTTTCTTTCTGGTCTCCTGTCTGAGGAAACAGCTCAGAGTTTCCTTGAGCAACTTTAACTATTGATAGAATGAAACAAAACGATGAGCTATTAACAGAATAACAAAACAGAATAACAAAGTTGGAAGGGACCTTGGAGGTCTTCTAGTCCAACCCCCTGCTCAAGCAGGAAACTATACCATTTCAGACAAATGGCTGTCCAATCCCTTTTAAACGTCTCCAGTGTTGGAGCAGCCATAAATTCTGGAGGCAAGTCGTTCCACTGATTAATTGTTCTAACTGTCAGGAAATTTCTCCTTAGTTCTAGGTTGCTTTTCTCCTTGATTAGTTTCCATTAATTGGTTCTTGTCCTGCCTTCAGGCTTTGGTAATTGAGTTGACACTCTTCTTTGTAGCAGCCCCTTAGATATTGGAGCATTGCTATCATGTCACCCCTAGCCCTTCTTTTCATTAAACTTTTCTTGTTTCTTGTTCCTTCTATAAGAGAGTTCTGCTCTGAGCCACATGTAACAAAATGGGGGACAAAGGAAATGGTCATAACTAACAAAAAGGAATCAGAGAGAGACCCAAAACTAATTTACAAAGGAGAAAGTTGGCCAGGTGACTGAGTTCAATTAATAACTTTCATTCTGGCCTGAATAGAAGAGTTGCCAAAAGACAGATTCCCTGAGAAAAGTTTTCAAGACTCCTATTATTAACAAAAGACATTCTAAGGAGGAACCCATACCCATTGCTAACATATTTTACCATGAACTTCCATGCTGGCTGAGGAATTCTGCAAGTTGAAATCCACACATCTTAAAATTGCCAAGTTTGAAAAACATTGATTTAAGGGAATCATGAAGAACAGAGGAAGACAGTGTAAAATCAGGTGACAGGTGATATATGAAATCCCTTCATATATCAGGAGGCTTATACCAGTGGTTGGTTGCTACCGATTCACCCTGGATCAGGCAAACCAGTAGTGGAGGTGGAGAGAGGCTCCGCTCACCCACCCAAATGCTTATGCACATGCGCAGAAGCATCGCATGTGAGCGCGCGCACACCCACAAGCGAACCGGTAGCGATGGGTTTTGAAACCCGCCCCTGGCTTATACCTTTTTTCCAAGAGACTGTCCATTAAAAGATGAAGGGAGCAATTCTGTAAAAATTAGTCTGCTAATCAAGATGGTTGAGTTGGCAGCTCAACATGCAGTATCATCATTTTCACTGTAAATAGCTATTGATTCCTCTACCAAACAAAAGTACCTTATATTCAATAATCTCTCCATAATGTATTATTTTTCTTCCCATACTATCTAGACTTCTATTATTCTTGCTACAAAGCTGCTTTAATTCAAATGCTAAGGTTGATTATCTTTATTTTAACTTCCTATTTTCTTCCATACTGATGCTATGCATAAATATATATATATATATATTTTAGTTTTTATTTGGAATGGATCTGAATAGTAGATTTGTTCTATGTGGATTACAGGTTAACTATATCTACACTAGAGGATTTGATTATAAAATTGATGGGGGTTGTGGAAAGGGCAAAGCTGACCAGTTTGGTCAGGGAAAAAAAATAAAGACTTTTTTTAAGATACTAGAAACGTATATGGACTTTTTGCTGAAAGAAAAGACTGAAATGATGAGTTATGAACTTGAGAATTAGAAAGGGTTAAAGAGGAAGGGGAAAGTGTAATATGGCAATTACTCAGTAGAAAGAAGTCAACATTCTATGTTTTTTTTTTCTGACCCTTTTCTTATCCTTTTCATTTTTCTCTTTTATTGTAAAATTATAATTAAAAAAAGAATTTCAATTTAACAATTACAGTTTGTGTCTAACATTTATTTCAAAATCAAGTAATTACCATCAGTGGTGGGTTTCAAATTTTTTTACTACCGGTTCTGTGGGTGTGGCTTGGCTTGGTGGGCATGGCTTGGTGGGCGTGGCAGGGGAAGGATACTATAACATCTCCATTACTACCCCACTCCAGGGGAAGGATACTGCAAAATCTCCATTTCCTCCCGATCAGCTGAGACTCAGGAGGCAGAGAATAGATGGGGGCGGGGCCAGTCAGAGGTGGTATTTACCGACAAACCATTTTATACCAAATTTATATTTTACGCTTGGCCTTACTGCCATGTGCTCAAAAGCCCAATTGGGCTTATTATCAGGGAATGTCTTATTTTGGGGGAAACAGGGTATATATATTTGTATATATTACAAACTATTCTAAAAATAATTAATATATATATATTAAGTGTTTTTCTATCGAGACACTTGGTCTACCCCAGCATGTGGGAGGGAACATACTGCATCCCTTTCGCCTTTCAACTCCAATCCAGGAGCCCTCAACCAGTCAGATTCACGACAAACCATTTTATACCAAATTTATATTTCGCTGATAAAATCTCCCTTTATTTCTTTATCAACGAAATATAAATTTTATACACACACACACACACACACACACACACGTGTGTGTATGTATGTATGCGTGTGTGTATATATATATATATTGCTATATATAGCAATATATATATTGCTATAATTATAATGCTAATCAATTAATAAATTATTTATCCTTCTGGCACATTCTTGCCAGTTCCTACCACATTTTAATCCCTTTACTTATTTCTCAACTTTGCTGCAACCTTCTCTATTATATTTAAGTTCATATTAATTCTGCATTGCTTATGCATATCAGATGAGATCGAAACCCTAAGGAGGTTTTGTACTAAAGAAAAGAAATGAAGTATAATTAGTTTTATGTTGGGAAAGAGAAAGGGATCGAGAAAAGACACAGGGGTTTTCTTGACAGTATGTTTTTAAGAATAATGTTGCCTGATCAATTACATAATCTTGTTATAACAATTATATTTATAAAACATGAGACTATTTTTTAATGGAGTAGAATATATCCACATTATTCCAGTTTATCTCTGCTTACAAAATGACTGCACTAAATGTACTTGGATATCAGTAAAAAAAGACTATTAATGTCAACTTTTATTTTAGTAAATCATTGGCACCTTTTATTTTAGTAATCATTTAGAAATTACTTGTTATCACATATTTATTTACTTAGTTAATTATTTTATTAATAATTTTCAACTGCTCAAAGTCTCTGCTAGTTCAGAGATCCTGCTTTTTAAACTGCATGGAGTAAAAAAAAATGTATGAATCTGACACCCTGGGGAAAATCTGTAATTTGGAAATTTATCGTATCTTCATCTTTGCTAGTTAAATATTTTAAGATTATAAACTATTAAAAAAATAAGACAATCCAAAGAAAAAAAAATGATTCAAAGTTAAAGTGCCAATATTTAATTTTATTCTTCTTTGGGATATAATCTCAGTTTCTCCACATCTCTAATAACGGCAACATTTGGGCTTCCTTGTTTCTGAATCATAGAAGCTTGAAACACTGTAACTAATAGCAGAAGATGTTGAAGTTAGGAATGTCCAAGTTCACATAAAGAAATCAAACTATGGCATATTTAACCATGGCATTGAACAGTAGAGCTCCACAACTTTTCAAAGGAACATTTCAGTGTTAGAACTTCAGTCAAAGTGCAGCTTCAAAGCTAATTGCAAAGTGAAGTGACACGCCATTTCTTATCATAGTTAAGTGGCTGCTTCACTTCACTTCAAGTTGATATTGGGGGTTTCTGTGATTTATTTTGCACCCATGAGACATTTTACTACAAGCTATCAATCAAACACTGGAGTGGTTGTTTTGGAATCTTATCTGCCATGGTTTCGATGTTAAGAGCCCAGACTAGATAAAACAAGTTTTCATTGCACTCAGATATTCTGAAAGGAGAAAGTTTGCTTTGTTTTCCTAAAAGCAAAATATTGACTTGGATACCTACTGCCCTGAAAAATGTAAACAAGCAAACAATCCATAAATGCTCTCCCTATATATATATTAAAAGCCTAGACTGATAACACATGTGTTTGAAAGGTGTAAGTAACAAATGAGAAAGGTAATGTGTGATATGGTAAATCAACTGCAAAGAAAACCCCAAAATAAGGTTTCTGTCAAGTTATCCTCGATGAAACATATATTTCAGTCAGGAAAACAATATTACAGTATTCTAGGTAGGCTGCTAGCAAATAGACACTGTGAATTGTTTTCTGTTAGCAAAGAGGTGGATTAAATCAGTGATTAAGGGCTAGTAAAACAACATGTCTTCATTAAACCACTACTAGTACTATGTTGAGACTTAATAGATTTTTCTACTTAGAGAGTATTTGGAGTGAAATTTCATGTTAGAAGAAAAACCATTCGGAAAACACAAAACAGATTTTCAGGTTCTCGTCTTCAGTACATTGCAAACAACAGAGGAAATTTTACAAGTAAACTATGTGGGATGAGAATATAGTGACATCTGGAACAAGGTATGTTTTGCAATCAATTGTGGATAAAGAGACAGGATTTAATAGATACTGTTTTGTGTAGGAATCAGGAGTTTCCTTGTACAACAGCTGGGACCAGATGGCTTTTAATGGTGGGCAAAGAGATGATTCATATTGCCCAAATGTAGCCCTGTTTGTTACAGGCTAATAGGTCAAACCACAATAATGAATAGTGGAGAGAGATTAATTTTCATATCATATTTGTACATATCTTTGTCACATATGTTGTATGCTATATTTAGTCCCTTGCTGGCTGGGATAACAAATTTTTAAAGCTGTCTACTGCAGATAATTGACCATTATTTCACTTCACTTATCTCCAACTAACAGATTCTACCATGCCCAAGAGAGAAGGAAGTTCATTACACTTCATGTGACTAAAAATGTGACTGTCACAACAAATCTCCGACTGTTCTCCTTCAAAATAAACTGAGTCACACATTTCATTTATTTATTTAAAACATTGATATTGCCTCCCATCTTCTACCAAACTCGGGGGGGGGGGGGCTCCTATCAAGAATTAAAACAATACAAATACCACATTAACACTATTAAAAACATAAACATTAAAAACAAAAACCTGGCACCAAGTCAAGCTTGCAACCTCCAAAGCTCACTCTATCCCAGAGCTTGAGACAAAAGCCAGGTCCTTGGTGTTTTTCAGAAGGCTAGATGGGTAGAAATCTGCTGAACCTGAGCTGAGGTGGAGCAGTGGTTAGAGTGCAATACTGCAGCTACTTCAGCTGACTGCTAGTTCAGCAGATCAGTGGATCAAATCTCACCGGCTCAAGGTTGACTCAGCCTTCCATCCTTCTGAGGTGGGTAAAATGAGGACCCAGATTGTTGGGGACAATATGCTATTTAGTATACTGTCTTTGGTGTAAGCTGCCCAGAGTCTTCGGAGAGTGGGTGGCATAGAAATATGACTAATAAAATAAATAAATAAATAAACCTCAGGGGCAAGTTCCATAGGGCAGGGTCTGCTACAGAAAAGCCATCTTCCTAACTATTATAAAGTGGCAATGTTTAAGGGAGCATTGTTCACCATATCTACGCTGATAGGACAGGTAGATGTCTTTAGGGATAGGCAGTCCTACAGATAACTGGACCCATTTGCATTTTAAAGATGATAACCAGCACTTTGAATTGCACCCAGAAGGAAACTAGAAGCCCAGGCAGAGATGCTATACAAGCTTGTTTAGTGTTAACATTGAATTATGTTTCTCTGAATTAGCTATTATAGTTCAAACAACACACATAGAATCGAAATTGTCATCTGACAAAAATTTCCCTCACTTGGCATCTCCAGATAGTTTGGACTTCTTCAGTGTTTGGGTCATACTACCTATGTGTTTCTCAGAAGAGTAAGTTTGTGTGTGTGTGTGTGTGTGTGTGTATTTGTGTATGTGTGTGTCTGTATACACACACACGTATGTATATATCAGTGGTGGATTTCAAAATTTTTTTACTACTGGTTCTGTGGGTGTGGCTTGGTGGGCGTGGCATGGCTTGGTGGGCGTGGGCGTGGCATGGCTTGGTAGGTGTGGCAGGGGAAGGATACTGTAAAATCTCCATTCCCTCCCGATCATTTGGGAGGCAGAGAATAGATGGGGGCGTGGCCAGTCAGAGGTGGTATTTACCAGTTCTCCGAACTACTCAAAATTTCCGCTACCAGTTCCCTAGAACTGGTCAGAATCTGTTGAAACCCACCTCTGGTATGTATCTCAAACCAGTGATTAGGTGGTTTACAAGATTAAAACAAACAAATCTGCTAAATTTGAAAAGCAGGTTAGGAAGATTTATATAAGAGTATTCCAGGTAGTGTAATTTCTAGTGAAGTCCACAAAAGATAAATAGAACACAAGAATTCAGATCCCTACTACTGGTAGTTGGCAGTAAAGAGACAGAAATCTCTAAATCCATCTATTAGATCTTCAGATTTTTGCAGCTGAGATACATTAGCCCTATAGAGGACTCACTTCCCAGATTTGTCTGCAAGATCTAAAGCAGTATTGAGAGATTAATTGATCATAAAATGAGTAGTCAGGACATTTATAGGAGAGACACATATGAACTAATCCCTTGGTGATATATTGCAATTGCCCCTTAATGATATATTGCAATCCCTGTAATTTGTGATGAGTGTCTGGGAAGGAAAATAAAATTTGCCCTGATGTTTTTTTCATTTTTAAATTAAGAATTACAAATAAAAGAAATGAAAGCAAATATAGAAACTACAAAAAGATACAAACAGAGAAATACAAATTTACCCTGATTTACTAATAAATAAAAAGCTGACTAGAAAAAAGAATAGAGTATTAACTAGAATATTATAAAACATGCATAAAAAGCATAACACCAAACACTTCTGTGAGTCGTAGATTAATTACAATTTCTAATTTATCATTTTTTCTCCAGGTGTTAGACTTTTCTAAAACAGCAACTAAAGATTTGGCAGTAGCAAAATCAGGTTCTTTAAACACCTGACACTTCACAAACATAAATTAACAAGGCTCTTTACTCTTTCTAGTGCCATGTAATGATGTTTACACTACTCAGAGGACCTCAACATTATGGAATAATATAAATTATTTCTACAATTCTAACTCACAAGGATAAATACTTGTTTTTTTTAAAAAAAATACTGTATATAATGCATTATACATTCTGATTCACAATTCAGTTTAGAAATATTTATCTGTTCTTTCATTCATTTTTAAGATACACTGGATTATGAGTGAAGCTCTTTTAAGACAACACAGGTTGCATTGTCTTTTCCTCTGTGGCTACTGGAAAGGAAAATCAGGTGCCTGGTGAATGAAAAAAATCCCTCAAAGAGTCACTTTTCTCCATTGTTAGTGCTGGCATTTGTTGGTCCTGCTTGGAACTGCAGGAACCTCATTCCATAGCTTAATGAGCTGCTTAGAGTTATAATTGCTCAAAATTTCCACCTGTGGTAAAGTTTAAACTAGAATAAATTGTGCAATATTTTCTTTCATTATGGCTACAGGTAGTCCTCGACTTATGACCACAATTGAGCCCAATATTTCTGTGGTTAAGTGAAACATTTGTTAAGTGAGTTTTACCCCATTTTACAACCTTTCTTGCCACAGTTGTTAAGTGACTCACTGCAGTTGGTTAGTTAGTCACGCAGTTGTTAAGGAAATCTGGCTTCCTTACTGACTTTGTCGCAAAACAGGATCACATTTTATTATTTATTTATTATTTTATTATTCATATTTCTATGCCGCCCACTCTCCGAGGACTCTGGGCGTCTTACACCAAAGACAGTATACTAAATAGCATATTGCCCCCAACAATCTGGGTCCTCATTTTATCCACCTCGGAAGGATGGAAGGCTGAGTCAACCTTGAACCGGTGAGATTTGATCCACTGATCTGCTGAACTAGTAGTCAGCTGAAGTAGCTGCAGTATTGCACTCTAACCACTGCGCCACCTCAGCTCATGGCCCCGGACACTGCAACTGTCATAAATATGAGTCAGCTGCCAAGCATCCGAATTTTGATCACATGACCATGGAGATGCTGTAAAGGTCATAACTGGAAAATGGTCATAAATTACTTTTTTCAGTGCTGTTGTAACTTTGAATGGTCATTAAATGAACTCTTGTAAGTCAAGGACTACCAGTTCAAAGCCAAGAAAAGCTTTGCTGAATTTATTTTTATTTTTCAGCTGAATTAGCATGATCACAGGCTAGCAAGAGAGAAGTAACCACAAGATACGTACAGGTGGTTCTTGACTTACAATCACTTTATGACGAGTGGTGGGATTCAGCCAGCCCTGCCCGGTTTGGGCAAACTGGTGGTAAAACTTGTGGCTGGCCCCACCCCGCCATTACTTATTGGCCTCACACACCTTGGCTGGTGCCTTAGAGTCACACTGCGGCATAGCTGCAGCTGCTCTTTGGCTCCCTTGCCTGGCTCGACCATATGGCCATGCAGCCTAACCTACTTTCCTGCCTTTGCCTCAGCCTACAGCACAGCAGCCTCCTGCTCATCTGACTTGGCCTGTACCCGATTGCTCCAGCAGCAACAGGGAAGCCGGGTGCCCCCTCGGGGAAATGGGGCTGGGAAAGGGTGGGTGGTCAACCTGCACCCGCCTGGGTGCCGGCTGCGGCCTATCCCCATCTGATCGCCAGAGCCTCCAGTCAGAGGCCTGCACTTGCCTGCCGCCCGGGCAGCGTGGCCTACTCCATCCGATCGCCAGGGCCTCGACTCAGAGAGTGAGTTTCACCCCATTTTACTCAATTCATGACATCTCCTGTCTCTAACAGTCATGTGCAGGCTAGGGAAGAACATCTGAAGGCATGTTTAATGTTCTAATGTACAGAAGTTATAGTTAAATGTGTGGCAGAAAGTGGATTCTGGGTGTTTTTTTTCCAAATGCAGTAAGTGAGGTTGAATGTGTATAATTTTAGAAGAGCTCTCTCTCTCGCTCTCTCTGTGTGTGTGTGTGTGTGTGTGTGTACATTTTTGAGGTAGTCATTAAGTGAACTCCAGAGTCGTTAAGGTAACATGATTCACTATGGGCCAGTTTTACTAAAACATCAAAGTAAATGCTGGATTTTGGCAAAATTGTTGTAAATGTGGTCACCTGAGTGCAGGATGATGCAAATGGCCATAAATGCAGCCAGGTTGTCAAATGCCATCATGTGACCATGGGACGAGGGCAACCATCAGAACTTCAAATTCAGATCATAAGAATTCCCCAGGTGAGCCTGTGGTAACTTCAAATGGTTGCTGAACAATTGGTCATAAGTTGAGGACTATCTGTAGTAGCCAATGAAGTAGAGGCATTTTCCTGTAGTGAAATGTAGCACTGAAATCAGACATTACTTGTGCTGTCAGAAGTCAGAGAGTGCTACTTTTTATGTAGAACAAGAGAAGGCTGGTGGAGATTGTCTTCACAATGGGTAGGAGTGTGCTCCAGTGGGGTAGTGAGAATCAAAATGTAAATACTAATCTCTACGTATGGGTTTTTTGTAAATTTCAATGTTAAGGTTTCTGTCTTGCTTAATGTGCACTGCACAGCCTGGGAAAGCCAGGCTGTTTTCCTTAATAAGCCCATGGTTGCACAGTGGTGGCACAGTGGTTACAATGCAGTGGTTAGAATGCAGTATCGCAGGCTAACTCTGCCCACAGCCAGGAGTTTGATCCTGCTTGGCTCAAGGATGACTCAGCCTTCCACCCATTCCAAGGTTGGTAAAAAGGTTGGTTGGGGGCAATATACTGACTGTAAACTGCTCAGAGAGTGCTGTAAAATATACTGAGTGCTTTACAGCACTCAGTATATAAGTGGTGGTATATAAGTTTAAATGTTATTGCTAGTGCTGTTAACATTTTCCCATATGAACTTGGACAGAAATGTATCTGTCCACATAATTGTGCAGAGGCCTTTTTGAGAAATTCAGGAGATACATGTTAAGCAGCTTTGCCATGATACAAACTCCTCCTTTTAGTATTTGCATCACTGCATGTGTCAAAGAAAAGAACAAACTTGCATCACAATGATATGACAGTGCATCATTGTGAGAAAAGTATTGCAAAGTATATCATTTGGTTCCTCTCTCAGCCAGCCAGCTAGTCTACTACAGTAGTTAGATTGAGAGCTAAAGTGCTAGATTCTTTTGCTACTGACAGCAGGAAATCAATGACCTGAAGTGGGTCAATGTGAGAAAGAAGGAGGAAGAGACTAAATGTGTTTACCAATATGATGCAAAAATATTTATGCATGTGTGAAAATCTGCTTATCAATAAATGCACAAGCAAATACGGTCCTGAGCCTTTATCTGTTTCCCATTGCCAGCAGTTGGTTTCAGGAAATCCAATCTGAAGAAAATATTCCTTCTCTACTCATGATCTCATTGCGTTAAAAACAAACATGCTAGAAATTAAAGATTACGTTTTCAATAAAGGAAATAAATTTGCAAATGTCACTCTTCCTACCCTGATAATACAGGTAGTCCTTGTGTTCTGTTCCCCAGGCATCTGGCAACACTGGGAACAGGCAGATAAACTCTAGCAAACAGGTTTTCATGCAGATTATATTTATTCCGGGTATCCTCAAACACAGACTTACAATCATGGTGAATCAAGGTGAGGTTCATCCAAGTATTTCATAATCTATCCCATTTCCTAGTGTAAAATAACTAGTTCTGTCCCCATTCAGAAAGCATGCTTCTATCTTCTGTGGTAGTTCAAAATGGCAGGGTCTTTGTTCTGCACCCAGGCAGAGAGCCTCAGTGGCCACACAGATGTGGTCACATGTCATGGATTACATTTCCCATAATGCAATCTCTCTCTACATCTCCCACAATGCAATCTCTTAAGGAGACAGCTCTTAATTCTTAAGGTAACTAATTCACTATAACTCACTATCTGAAACAGCACACCTTGACTTAAATGAAATAACAGTTCATTTAGTGACTGTTTGAAATTACAACAACACTGAAAAACAGTGGCTTATGATTGTTTTTCATACGACCGTTCCAGCATCTCTATGGTCACATGATCAAAATTCAGATGCTTGGCAAGTGGTTCATATTTATGACAGTTGCAGTGCCCCAGGGTCATGTGTATTTATGATGGTTGCAGTGTCCTGGGGTTATAGGAACTCCTTTGTGACCTTCTGACAAGCAAAGTCAATGGGGAAGCCAGATTCATTTAACAACTATGTTTCTAATTTAACAAATGCAGTGATTCACTTAACAACTATGGCAAGAAAGGGCATAAAAAGGGGCAAAATTCACTTAACAACCCTTTCACTTAGCAACAAAAATTTTGGACTCAATTGTGGTTGCAAGTCGAGAACTACCTGTAGTCAGCGGAGTTCATACATGCAGTAATGTTTGCAGTAATAAGGCTGGAGAAATTATGACCTTCCAAGTGAGTCTAAACATTGACCATTGATTTTCTTCAAGTTTTTTTGAATGGGGAAGAAGAGAGATAGAGAAAACAACTATAGGCAGTCCTCATTTAGTGACCATAATTGGGACTAGCAACTTGACTAAGTGCCACAGTCACTGATTGGAAAATCACCTGACCACAACAGATTAATGACTTTATTTCCCCTTCAATCATTAAACAAAACAGTGCAGTTGTTAAGTGAAAAATCATTTGGTCACGACTTACAATTTTATTTCCATGAACTCTATTTATTACAAGTGCTGGAATGGAGATCATATGACTGGGTGACTCTGTTGATGGACATAAATGGGAAAATTGTTCACAAAGGGTTTTTTCCCTATTGTCATAAATTTGAATGGTCATTGAATAAGATAAGCAAGGACTACCTGTATCACTTTAGCACTTTAATACTCTATTAATCTAGATTCCATTATTCCATAACCAAGAGGATTAGAAACTCGAAAACAGCAGAAGGGTGAGCCACTTAATAATGTCTTAAAACTTTAAAGGAAGATGAGGAGAATTAAATCTGGCTTCTACTTTTTATCCTCTTTACGCCTATCATATGTTAATTTATCATTTATAAAAGTTTAACCTGCTGGTATATGCAAACATTTATCATTTTTCTCAGGCACTGGAGCCCAAATGAGGACAAGCATCCTGGCAAATACATTAACAATCTGATGACAGATGTGTTATTTGTTCGCATAGGATTAATGATAATTTTAATATCCCAAGGGCAAGATGTAGGCAGAAGTGTAATGTTTTACAAGAGGACAAGCCTGATGGAATGGCTAACAAGGAGAGCAAAAAACGAAGATCTGGCAAAACAATAAGTAAATAAATAAGGAGTTGAACAGAGTGGAGTGACAAGGCTTTAACCTCTCTCCCCTAAAAAAAAAAAAAAAAAAAAAAAAAAACACCTTCCTGGGGGTAAAAAACCCTCCCTTTTTATGACATTGTAGTCCTATTCAGGATAGAGTCAGGGGCAACTGGATGGAGTTGAGTGTTTACTGGCTGGATGCCCTTCCTGATTCCTACGCAGAGTTCGCAGCAGATATTTTTTTCTTGGCACCCTAAGAAAAAAACATCTGCTGCTACCTAGTATTGAACTCTCAACCTTCTGAGTAGAACACAAGCATCTTCACCACTAGCCAATCATGCTGCTACTTCCTGGGACTGAAGATTGAAGATATTAGAAGAAGGAGGGAATGAATGAACTGTCTGGAACTTAATTTTTTAGATTGTTTTTACTCGGGCTAATACTGCACCAATCTATCCTTTTGTTTTCTGAAAGCTTTTTTTCCTTGATGAAAGAGGACTATGTTTTTGGTGCTTTTATTTTTTTGAACCTCAGTCTGAGTACTTTCACTTTTGCTGCCTTTTTTAAAAAGCTTATTTTGTTGTTACAAGGTGATGGAGGAGGACCACGACTCTAGTGCGGTTTTCCTTACACATCTCTCCCTTTCTCTAATGCCTCCTAATTTCTTCAGTTTGGAAATAAGAGGGGCAACGAATCTATGGGAAAAACTCCCTCAGAATGTTTTTCTTCTAATTTTAAAGGGAGTATTTGTAGGTTTGTTGCTGGCTGCAAAAAAGATGACTACCCAGTGGGATGCAATGGTTACAAGAATCATACAACATAGAATTACAAAAATTGGTTAATTTTTCTCACCATTAGGAAATTTCTCCTTAGTTCCATGTTGCTTCTCTCCTTTGATTAGTATCCATCCATTGTTTCTTATCTTGCCTTTTGGTTCAGAGGGACTCATGTTCAGATCTACCCTCAGCCATAAAAATTGTTGAGTGACTTTGACATTTTTCAGCCCAGCCTACCTCACAAAGTGACTCTTTAGGGAAAAATTGGAGAAAGGAATGGTTTCTCCATTTTCATGAGGACTTGAAGGTAAAACAGGATAACAATAAGAACAAACAAAAGTGTAGTGAGGCGGGAGCAGTGGTGAAATCCAAATTTTTTTGCTACCAGTTCTGTGGGCGTGGTGTGGCTTAGTGGGCATGACAGGGGAAGGATACTGCAAAATCTCCATTCCCACCCCACTCCAGGGGAAGAATACTGCAAAATCCCCATTTCATTTCACTTTGGGGCCAGCCAGAGATTGTATTTGCCGGTTCTCCAAACTACTCAAAATCCCCCCACCCCAAAAAATTGTTCTCCTGGTTCAAATAGCAACCAGCTTTAGTGTGAAAAGTTCCCTGTGGGAAAACAGTGGCAAAGAGAAAAGTTTACATTCTGACTGAATTTTCTCCTAAGAACGGTGGGAGATCTAATCATGGATCTCTGAACGAAGTATTTTATTTCCGAATCCTGTCTGGATCTGGTGATTTCATATGTTGTTTCCAGAAGGCTATATATATTATTACTTGACAGGAGCAGAGAAAGAGGATGGAGAGTAACCTAGCAATAGAAATATTCTGGTAATTACCTGCTTTAGCCTGCTGGCAAAAGTCACTGTGCAGTATTCTCACACATTGAAGTTTACAAGTGGATCGGGTGTTCTTTGGACATGAGGTTTCTCTTCAAGTCAATTTTTTGTCATGATTTATCTTTAGCTGCAAAATGTTTCCATCATCTACATGCAATTTAAAATACTATAAAAAAGTTATCACGGGGATTCTTCTTTTCCTTTCAGTTCAGTTCAATTTGATTCCAAGCCTAGCATCTTGTAATATGAGATAATTCTGATTAAAGTGTCATGGAATAGGAAACATGGCAAAGAGAGATAAATTAATCAAATCCAGATCTCTGGTGTAGTATATACAACATATGCTTATTATACTGCAATTACAGATTTAAACCACCAGAAAAAAATGAATTCTGTTTTGACTCATAACCTGCCCTCATAATATGATATTCTACTAATGCATATCAGCAAATATGAGTCCTTCCCATCCTTTATTTATTTGGTTTTTTAAAATCATATTAAGAAGTAAAAATACTTTGGATACTGAGATGGGCAGCATATAATATATTTGATAGATAGATAGATAGATAGATAGATAGATAGATAGATAGATAGATGATAGATAGATAGATAGATAGATAGATAGATAGATAGATAGATGAAATAGAGCTTACATAATGACTATTATAATTTTTGATTAAGAGTACACAGACTCCCACTAACTGGTATAGATGAAAACTACAATGAAATTTAGATTGAATAGCGATTGCTGAACTTTTTCAGCACAGCAGACCTACGTTTTCCCATCACTAAAAATATCTATTAGTCCACATTGATGGGATTTTGTGTGGACAGATTTGGACTTTGTTCTGGATTTGGCAAAATGCTAATGTTGGAATTACCCAATATGGATAATTACACTATTTTGTGCCTAAAGGACACTTCTACCTCAGGTTCAGAAACAGATGCTTTTTTACCATGATGGTGTCAAAAAACAGAGGGTTACCCATTGTTCTCCTAAAAGAAATGTTCCTGTGAAGAAACCTTCTGGAAGGTTCTGCCTCCTTTCATTTTATTTTTTTTTAATCTCAATTTGAATGTCTTTGAACTTATTCCCTTGAGATTTTCACTGCCTAAGGTTAGGTGAAAAAAGTGAAGGAAAGTGGGACCTTTAGATGTTAATGTTTTTAAAGCTTCTCCCCCACCACCTCCCTATAAATTCACATATAAGAAATTCATGAATATGATTCCATATTTCAAAGGGTTTGTCCCTTTTATGGTGTTCTATAGTATTTTTGAACAGCACATTCCTTTTTTGCTACTAGCTTATTTAGAAAGGCTTACAAGGATATCGGTGGAGGAGGGGCAAAACACACTTTGAGAATAAAGATATTGAAGTTGGCCTCCAGGTTAAATCATGCTGTGATCCCAAATGCTATTGTTTAATTTGTATATTTGTTAACATTGCTTGCCTACTCGTTTATGCTGAGGAGATTAAATTGCATGGCATTGAAAGCCTGGCTGATGTTGGTAAATCAAATGTATTGTTTGCATTGCCATTTTGATTAATACCCTTTACAAGTTATTACACTCTAATAAATCATTTCTCATGTCATCACATCAGCAGTAAAGGTTTTTTCCTATTGAAAAACAATACACATCACTTTCTCTCTGCTCTTATCGATTTTTCAAAGCTTTCTTCAGATGTAATTAAGATTATTAAAATTTTCTAAAACTTCTTTTGTGTCCTTCTGTTTTGCTCTCCATGGTTCCCCTTTTATTCTAGAGCTGTTTTCAAAGGCAAACACTATTCAAAGTAATCTGGAAGCTCTGTATAGGCCACATGATCTTGTCCCCCTATCAGCCATCTTGAACTGTTAAAAATATTGAGAAATAAGCCCAGCAACAGAGTAGGATTTAGCTGGTTCAGGCAGTGCCTTACTTTTTCCTCCTGGCCTACATATTAATGGCAAAACTCTTAATTGTGCCCTGGGTAATACAGTTTATACTCACTTAACTGGCTGGTTTTAGTTGAAGGTGATCATCATGAATCACAAACTCACCAGTTCTATCAATGCACAACTGGTGCATTTTTCCTAGATTAAGCAGCAGTTATAGCTGTCAGTTATCATTTCCATTTGTGATTGTTCTCTTACGATCAGTGGTAGAGCAAAAAAAAATCATCCAAGAAAGGAAATTAAGACTCTCCTTTGGAATTGTTTGTTATCCAATGTTTTCTGTGAAGATTTTGTATCACGTTCATCTACTAGAGACTTATTTAGCACATTTAACATCATATGTGGTGACATTGTGCTGATATAGCCTAGTTAGAATTGCTGCTGCACTTCTTCTGAACATTTCCCCCCCAAAAAAAGTGAATTTGGAGTGGATTCCAACTTTAGTAAACATAAAGAGAAGGAAAAGTTTGGAAGAAAGTTTTGGACATTTTTGAAAGTTAAGACACATCCTGTCAAGGCAAAAACCTTGGGTAGCTGACACATGCCTGTCACCAACATCAAAACATCACTGGAGAAAAGGAAACTGGCACTTTAACATACACAAAGCGAAATGCCTCACTAGCTGACAAAAAGAAACGAATCTTTGAATTTTAGTCACAGTGCATTTTGGAAGAAAACAGTTTGAAGAAAGTCACGTGCTTTAAATAGCTGTCAATGACCATAAAATTGCTTTTATACATTATGATATTGATTCCATCCGTTTCTGATCATTTGCAAAGTACAGTCAATTAGATATATAGGAAACCTGTTTTTTTTTCTTTTTGTGATCATTAAATGTGCCAAAACTTTGTTCCTGGCAAACTGCATTCCTGCAACTCCATTAGATTTCTTAGCAGTTTCTCACTGAAACCTTATCAGATCAACACGAGAGATGGGGGTGGATAATTAGACTATAAAGTAGATTGGAGAAAAAGTGGAATATTTGAAGTTGGATGCATTTTACTGTTGGGTGAAGGGCTTTTTAATAACCCTTTGACATGTGATCCTCATGCTACTTCATACAGATGAGTTAAGATAATGAGAATGATGTATTGGGTAGGACTATTTTTTTCCATTTCCACATAGTTGCTAGTTTCAGAATTCTCTTCTGCAATTCTTTCTGCCCTATATATTTTTTTTTACAAGCAAAGATATGGTAAGGCTATTAAAATGAAGTAGCAAATACAAAGCACATCAATGCAATTGCAATAAAGAAAATATAGAGAGAATATCTGTATAAAATGATTTGGTTGACTTTTAACAAATATTGTTTAGATCAAAGCTTGCATAGCTTCCCAATTCTTTCTCCATTTCATAGGACAAAACAGGTTATTTGTTTGTGTTTTTTGGAAATTTTCACAATTGTGATACTGGAGGTTTGAATTAATTTTCCACAAGTAGTTTGAAGGCAGTTGTCCAAGTCACCACAGGAATAGGCCAGGCTATGAAAGGGGGCCATTTTTTCAGTTGCCTTAGCACTGCCAAAATACCAATATTAAATCCAGGGTTTATAAGACTGATTTAAATCTTATTGGCTCCTCAGCTTTAAAAAAAAAAAAGGCACAATTTTTATGAATTTTATCATACTGATCTTATCATTTTAATATGAAAATGGGTCATTCTCCACTAAACCACTGCCAAAGCATGACATTTTTACTATCCCATTACCTCTGCAGTACACTTAAATTTGATTTATGAGAACATTTTATAGCATGTTTGTCCTTAGGAGGCTCTGAGCAATGAGATAAAGAATATTAATGGGATTCGCTTGACAAAAGGAGTGTGTGTTGCATGTTTGGATGTAGCTTCGACAAACAAAATCACATTTCATCTGGGAGGAGAAAAGTCCTCAACTCTTCATTCTAATGATTTCCTTCAACTTTTATAAAGGTAGAAAAGAGATGTGTTTGAAATAAATCAAAATTTATCTGAAATCCTTTAGTGCTGATCTTTCAAGGCATCAAGCAAAAACTGAACTGAGAAATTAAGTAGGATTTCTGGTGAAATTAGATCACCAGTTTGGACAGTAGACATATCCAAAGTATTTTACAGACTTTTTCTCTATTATTCTATCATTCCGCTAAAATGATTAGGGGGCTGGAGTCTAAAATGTATGAAGTACGGTTACAGGAATTGGGTATGTCTAGTCTAATGAAAAGAATGACTAGGGGGACATAATAGAACTGTTACAATATTCCTCAAAGATGAGGGGGTCAAATTATTTTGGAACAGCTTGCCTTCAGAAATTATGGGTGCTTCATCACTGAAAGGTTTCAAAAAGAGACTGGACAACAATTGATATGAAATGATATAGGATATCCTGCTCGAGCAGGAAGTTAGATTGGAAGATCTCTGCGGTTCCTTCCAACTCTATTATTCTGTGTTCTATGTTCTTTATCAAGTATTCTACTAGTATAACAATATGATTGCCACTGAATGTTTCACCCAATGAGAGTTGGAAGGCTTAAGAAACCAAGTTTCTTAAAGGCCCTGAAGTAGTATAGGACAGGGGTCAGCAACCTGCGGCTCTAGAGCCACATATTTATTTATTTGTTTGTTTGTTTGTTTATTGGTTCGATTTATACGCCGCCCTTCTCCGGAGACTCAGGGTGGCTTACAATGTGTTAAGCAATAGCCTTCATACTTTTGTATATACCTGCTTAGTAGGGCTTTTGCCCCCCCCACCCAAGTGGTGTTCTTTTTTAAAATACAAAGTCAGCTTATTGCCCCCACAATCCGGGTCCTCATTTTACCTACCTTGGAAGGATGGAAGGCTGAGTCAACCTTGAGCCTGGTGAGATTTGAACTTGCAGTAATTTCAGGCAGCTGGCAGCTAAGTGCTACTTAACAGCACTTTAGTCCGCTGCGCCACCAAGACTCCTTAGTGCTCTTTCACCCCTCTGCTGTGGCTCCCTGTCACTCAAAATATGCGTCACAACTGTCAATGTGTGACACCCACCAGCACGTGATTTACTGAGCTTTTCAACCCCCGGTAGGCCAACCATGGATAAATCCAAGAAAAGAAAAGTTTCAGAAAAAAAAAAAGAATGTTTAATTCAACTATATATGCTAGTTTTGTGGCCGCTCAAGAAATAGTCAGGCATGGGAAAGGTTTTGTGGCTCCCGGTGTTTTCTTTTCTGTGGGAAACAGGTCCAAATGGCTCTTTGAGTGTTTAAGGTTGCAGACCCCTGGTATAGGATCTCCTGCCCAAGCAGGGGGTTAGACTAGAGGACCTCCAAGGTTTCTTCCAACTCTATTATTCTGTTAAAATTGTAACATGTCCCTACTTTTGTTTTACTAAATTCTTCAGCCTATGGTCTGCAAGCATATGGTTTAGCCATATTGTCAGATAACGTAGGTTCTATTTTCATTGCTATCTAGCAGGGAAATAGCCTAGAAGCTTCCCACATATCAACTGAAGATCCACAACAGAAATTAAATCGGGAGTAGGCAACAATTTTGGACTATTATAGGCAGTTGGAATGTTGAGCATATATTGTGACAGCTTTCATCAAACAGTTGTAAAGAGGAATATGGTCAAGCTCAAATTACTCATTTACCAAAAGGCAAATTGGTGTTTCCCACTCCCTCTCCAAGCCTTCAGTATAGTTTTATGGAAATACATTCTCACTCTGTATTACAGTTTGGACCAAACTGAATAAACGTGTCCTACAGAAAGTATTGGCTCAAAACCCAGTGCAAATCTTTATCCCAATAATTGCCTTCATCTCTGTGCAAGTTCCTACTGCATATCCATCTCTTTTGATGGACTAAGAATTGGTTCTTCTTGTAAAATGTAAGGATGGACCACAGCAAACAAACCAAACAAATGATTTCTTTCTGAAATAAAGAGTATTCTTAACAATTTTAGTCTTTAGATATTATTATCCTTAGGATAACGCATACTGAATATATTGCATATTCCCACAAGATTGTCAAACCCAGAAAAGGATTCTAAGAAAAAGTTTGAAAAACAGAACTTTCTTTCCCCTGCAAATACTTTTTTCAGGGAATTGGAGAATGTATTTATCACAGTACTAAGGTGATTGTGATTTTAGTTTTCTTTAGAAAGCTTGTTAACTTTAAAAAATATGTAAGTGAAGACAACTTGATATGAGGACAAAATAATTTACCCATAATGTCCTGGAGATAGAGAGAATTATATTTCAGAGTGAGGTAGACTATGAAATTGCTGCTCTTACCACAGTTCTATATTGTATTACCCACACTGATAAAAGCTAAAATATGAGCATGAACACTTTTCTTGATAAGCTTATTTTCCATTTTATTGTATTCAGGAATATAATGATGACACACATTTCTAAAGGCCAAAGTTTGAAAAATCTGTAGGCACTTAATCTTCTAGACAGATTATTACTTGAGCTGCTGTGCTGCTAAGTATGAACAAGCTATCCATTGGCCAATGCTTCTCTTCTGGGCCTTCCTTTTTTCCTTCAACTGTACAACCTAATGAGTAATTTCTACCCATTGTAGAAATTTCATAAGCTGCAGAGTAAACATAGTTGTGGTGTGTGGCAGGGGTGGGTTCTACTTACCTTTACTACCGGTTCGCAACAGGATTGCTCGAGTTGTTGCTTTGCTTACGTGCACGCCTTGCTTCTACTCATGCACAGATTGCCAATGATGACATCCGGGGTGGTGGGCGGAGCCTCCCGTCGGTTTTACTACACACTATTGTGTGGTGATCATGGTGGATCACAAGTCTTGTAGGGGCTCAGATTTCTTTTTGCAAGCCCATAAATGTGTGTAATTTCAGACAACTCTCAGCATTCTGCCTGGGGAGGAGTGGGGAAACAGCAATAATAAAAAAAAAGAGTCTATTTTTGTCCTTTTCCTTCTGCTTCACTCACTCTCACCAGCCAAGATGTATCAAATTCTGAGTCAAATGGAATTTCTGAGTCAATTCCTTCTTGTTTTGAGAACTTTTAAGCTTTTTTTTTTTGTTTGAGTCAGCCTCAGGAAATGATATGTGCTAGAGAACTATTCTCTTGAACTAAAGAGCAAAACCAACACAACTAAGCATATAACTTGCTGTATGCATTTTGTTCTGTTTCAAGGTTGTAGGCACACACATGCAGACATAGTGCTCAGAAGCTGAAGCAGATAACAACAGACAGGAATATAATTCAAATGCCTAGCAGACTGCTTGCTTGAAAAATGCCAACTACAGTCCAAAAAGCAATAGCCTAGTCCAAATATGTTCCAAGAATTACAGAAAGTCAAATCAGGCAGTCAGCAGGAACAAGAGTTGCAAACTAGGATTCGGATCAGTTGTTTCCAATGAAGGCTGCAACCAAAAGAGGTGTGATGGTGCAGTATCTTAAAGAGGCAGAGAAGGTCTGTGCTCTGGTGGTTTGAGTCCTAGCACTAACTAACCAGATTTGCATATTATGGCAATCCAAACTATAAGCCATATTTATAAACCACAATAACTTCAAGTCAAACGCACCTGACAATATGTCTCATTGAAATGTGTGAGCCTTACATTTGGGTATGTGAGAGAATATCCTATTGCCAGACTGCCATTCCCATACAGAGTTTATTACAAAAATAGGAGAGCCATAGAAAAAAGCCTTGTCTTTTCAATATTTTCCTTAGTTCCCTTGCTAAGGTATGTGGGGAAACAAGTGTTATAATTCAGAGATAATTTGATCAAAAGGCATAATTTTCTTTAATAATCAACAAATTTGTCTGTTTGCTGCCTGCCTGCCTGCCTGCCTGCCTGCCTGCCTGCCTGCCTGCCTGCCTATCTATCTATCTATCTATCTATCTATCTATCTATCTATCTATCTATCTATCTATCAGACACAGACTTCAGAGGATAATTAGAACTGCAGAAAAAACAATTACTACAAAGCTGCCTTCCATTGAGGACCTGCATACTGCACAAGTCAAAAAGAGGGCTGTGAAAATATTTACAGACTCCTCGCAACCTGGACATAAACTGTTTCAACTCCTACCCTCAAAACGACACTATAGAGCACTGCACACCAGAACAACTGGACACAAAAGCAGTTTGTTCCTGAACGCCATCACTCAGCTAAACAAATAATTCCCTCAACACTGTCAAACTATTTACTAAATCTGCACTACTATTAATCTTCTCATCTTCTCATCGTTCCCATCACCCATCTCCTCCTACTTATGACTGTATGACTGTAACCTTGTTGCTAGTATCCTTACGATTTATATTGATATTGTTTCCTGATTGTTTATTTGTAACCTATGACTATCATTAAGTGTTGTACTTTATGATTCTTGATGAATGTATCTTTTCTTTTATGTACACCGAGAGCGTATGCACCAAGACAAATTCCTTGTGTGTCCAATCACACTTGGCCAATAAAGAATTCTATTCTATTCTATTCTATTCTATTCTATTCTATTCTATTCTATTCTATTCTATTCTATTCTATTCTATTCTATTCTATTCTATTCATCTATCTATCTATCTATCTATCTATCTATCTATCTATCTATCTATCTATCTCTTAATACTAAAGTTCATATCAAATTAAAGAGGGAACTTCCACTCATAAAATACTTATTTCTATAGCTACCCCTAACGTGTATCCACAAATCTGTCTTAACTTGTTCACAGAATTTTCAGGGCAGGTATGGAGGACACAGAGTGAATGCAGGTAGAAAAAAAGCATAATCACAATGCAGTATTTCAACAATCTCCCTGCTCATTACCTACTTGCTACTTTAATATGAAACTTCATATACAAAGCTGAGTTAAATTTCCCCAGCTGGCCACTTCCAATGAGTGTGAGTTGGCATTCGGATCTCAAATTGAGCCTCAGGTAGAACAGATTTTCCTGCTGTGACTAGGGATTAAATAATATAAATTCATATTCAGCATTCTTAGAAGATGACTAATCAGTCGTACCTTTGCCAGTATTTTGGCTTCTCTCCCACTGTTCATCATCTCAGGTCCCTTTTGTATCTTATTCCTTCTATTTGGAGTATTGGAGGATGGGATTTGAGAAGACAGAACTTGCCACAGCCAACTCACCATGGGATAATCCCGCCACGCAGGACAAAAGGTACATAATATCGAAGAAATGGTGAAATAGAATAATTAAAGGAAGGATGCAAAAGGACTGACAAAATGAAATGCGAATGACATAAATTAAAATAATTTTTAAATTACTTTAAATAATTAAATAAAATTGTTGAATTGTCCTGTGCCAAGTTTTTCTGAGGTGAATTGGCTACAGCTAATTGTCCCATGGCGAGCTGGCCATGGTGAGCTGGCCGCAGCAAGTTGGCTATGGCAAATCGTCAGCATAGATTTGGTCACAGCAAGTTGGCCGTGGCAAGTTGTCACATTCTGAGCACAAACTGCGCTCAGGAAAAATTTGGTTTGGAAAAATGTGTCATGAACCTAATATGAGGCACACAGTCAGGCACATAGACTTTGATCTTATGAAAATCTGGTAGCAATAGCAACAGCATTTAGACTTATATACCACTCTACAGTGCTTTACAGCCCTCTCTAAGCAGTTTATAGAGTCAGCATGTTGCCCCCAACAATCTGGGTCCTCATTTTACCCACCTCAGAAGGATGGAAGGCTGAGTCAAGGTAGAAATAAGGAGAACAAAAAGTAACATCTACTCTGCAGAAAGATGTGCAATCAAATTAATAAATGAAGGAAGGAAAAAAATATTTTGAGTTGAAAACAATTAGAGAATCCTCAAACTTTTTCAAATATATTTGGAAATTGAAACCACCAGAGAAGCTGTTGGAGTACTAGACAAAGGAAATGTCAGAGAAATAAATGAATGAGCGGGGTTTCTGTATGCTTCTAATCTTGGAGGAACAGAAAGAAATAGAAATAATGAGTGATAAAATTGTAAACGAGGGTGACAAGCTAAAAAATAATAAATCCCTGGATCCAAATAGTATCCACACAAACATACTTTAACAGCTTTCGATTTGCTTTCCTTTTCATAAAATATGCAACTTCTTTTCAACATTGGCATCTGTTCTCCAGGACTGCAAGAAGGGTAATAAACATAGTAGTAATTGTGGTAGTTTTATTTGGTATATATTTATATCTAAAAGTAATACAAACAGGCCATAACAAAAATCATAAAATCTATCTATTAATTTTATAACCATGAACTAAGCCCAACTCTGCCGTTATTTAAAATGGACCAAGATAATAATATTCTTCCAACATTACACAAAAGTCCTGATAAAGAAGCCTTTTAAACCTTGAGAGATCCGTTTCCTAATATTCTTTGAGTGGGAGTTATTTCCAAAGAGTAGGAACTAGCTGAAAGAAGACCAGTTATCTTAACATCTCTTCCGTGGAAAATTGTTGAAAGTATTTCTTAAAAAGAAAATAAGCAAACCCACTGAAGAATGACCCCAGCCGAAAATTTAAATCATGACTTCCTCCAAGGTAAGTCTGGTCTCACTAATATTCTAGGTGTCAATAAATGTAAACAACAGATATTTTATTCTCAAACTTTTTAAAAAACCTGAGCCAATGTCTCTCACAGCTGGTTATAAAACAGGAAATAGTAAGAATAAATTGGCAATTTCACACTGGCAAGAAGTACACAGTGGGGACTTCTATAACTGATATCAGAATTGGTGCTTTCTAACTTGAAGATAAATAATTTTGAAATTGGGGTTGAACAGGGAGTCCATGTTTGCAGATGATTACAGTGGCCATACATCCCTGATTATAAAGGGCCGTCCTTTATTTCAGAAATAAAGAGGTTCTTTAGATTTATTTAATTATTGTTTTCTTGGTTTTGCTCTTGAATTTTCCTTTGTAAAGCAAAGGAATAAATAATTAATTTAAAAAAATTCTTATGAACCTTTTTCAGATTTGCCCCTTTGTCAGGATTGTCCTTTATTTTTTTCCAAGCAAATATGGTCACTGTACAGATCATACATAGTTCAATATGCTAAAATTAAAAAATAAAGGCATTGTGAAAAGCTCAAAAGCAGGGGTCTCCAACCTTGGCAACTTTAAGACTTGTGGACTTCAACTCCCAGAATTCAAAGCAAAGCTGGCTGAGGAATTCTGGGAGTTGAAGATCACAAGTCTTAAAATTGCTAAGTTTGGAGACCCCAGCTCTAAAGGTTCTCTCCAGTGGGGTGAATGGGTTTCAAAATAGCAAAGGCAATTCAGTGTTAACAAGTGGAAAGCAAAACCTATTGATGTAAAAATTACAAACTTTCACATATACTTCACTTAATGGGATCTGAGCAGGGTGAAATGCTCCCAGTTCAGACTGGATCGCCCAATCTGGTAGTGATGGCAATGGGTGGTTTGGAGAACTGGTAGCAAAAATCCCTGCCCCACCCTCATGCCAAGTTGAGCCATTCTTCGTTCTTCGACCGAAAAAATGCTTTTAAAAGTAAAAAAAAAAGCCTCTGATGATCGCCCGGTTCAGCAGGGATTGTCAGAGCCTTTTAAAAGCATTTTTTCTACAACCTCTTTGGCTGGAAATGCTTTTAAAAGTAAAAAAAAAAAATTGGCCACGCCCACCCAGTCACATTACCTCCCCCACCAAGCCACACCCACAGAACCAGTAGTAACAAATTTTACATTTCACCACTGGATCTGAGTCATGGTGAACTCCATCTCAATGTCAACCCAATGTGCACCTGTTTCAAAAATGGAAAATCTTTTGCTTACAATTATTAGGAGGGGAATTGAAAATAGAATTGCCAGTGTAGGTGGCTCAGTAGCTAAGATGCTGAGCTTGTCAATTGAAAGGTTGGCAGTTCAGCAGTTCGAATCCCTAGTGCCATGTAACGGGGTGAGCTCCCATTACTTGCCAACCTAGCAGTTTGAAAGCATGTAAAAAATGCAAGTAGAAAAATAGGGACCACCTCTGGTGAGAAGGTAATAGCGTTCCATGCGCCTTTGGCATTTAGTCATGCCGGCCACATGACCACGGAGACGTCTTGGACAGTGCTGGCTCTTCGGCTTTGAAACACAGATGAGCATCGCCACTTAGAGTTGGGAACGACTAGCACCTATGTGCGAGGGGAACCTTTACCTTTACCTTACAAATCTATTAGTCACTCTTGGAATATTATATTCTACTTCTAGTCACTTAGCTGGAAAATGTCCGGGAAAAAAAGGCGACCAAAATAATTAGAGGGATGAAAGGCAAAACTACATCACTGGAGCTTTCTAGCTCAAAATGAAGGAAGGTGAAGGGACTTACATGGGAAATCGTGGATGGCGCAGATAATTGCTGTTTTTCTTTCACATGGTATGAAATTTTAGCTAATCACTGAAAATAATGCAGAAGGAAATACTTTTACGCAGAGCCAAGTTAATACCAGAATTTGCTGCCAACACCTGGGGTAATGGCAGCCAATTTGGATGGTTTTAAAAGTGGACTGGATGGGCTCACGGAGGATCAGGCTATTGATAGTAATTAATATTTATGGCTGTTTATCATTTCTAGATCCTGATGCAGAATGCCCTAGAGTCAAATGCTAATCTATTATAGCTGTAGATATACGGCACTTTTCCAAAAATGGAAATTCTGAATAAAAACACCAAGATATCCAGATAGAAATTCCACATTTTATTTCCATTTCACCAGGAATGTGAATACTGATCAGATTTTTGTCACTAAGTAAGAGCATTAGATATTCCTCTTAATCTTTGAATTTTTTTTTCAAGCAAATGTGTACATATTCTAGACTTTCTCAGAGATATGTTGAATATTTTACTTTAAAAACAGAATCTTCTTAAATTAGTTTTGTTAAGTTGCTTTAGCTGGATCTTAGTAGTTTTATGTCTTTGATACATATGTAGATATAGCTATAGACACAGACATATACAAATACACCTCCATTCATTTATTCATTTATATATGTATTTCTGAGTGAATAAATTTCATTTTCTAAACTGGAAGAATGGGGTCTGCCTGATTTCATATCATGTATTACAGTTAATCCTTGAATTATGATCACAATTAGACCAGAATTTATGTCGCTAAGTGATAAGATCATTGAGTCATGCTTGATTTATGACCTTTTTACCATAGTCATTAAGCAAATCATCATAGTTGCTGAGTGGCTTTCTCTATGACTTTGCTTGTCAGAGACTAGCTGGGAAGTGGTGATCATGTAACACCAGGGCATTGCAACTGCTGTAAATACATGCCATTTGCCAAGCAGCCAAATTCTGATCAAATGACTATGGGGATGCTGCAACACTCATAAGTGTGAAGACCAGTTGTAAGCCACTTTTGTCAGTACCATTGTAACTTCAAAGGGTTGTTAAAGACTGATTCGTTCATCACTTTGCTACCAACCTTCCCCATTTCTTTTATTTTCTAATATGTTTACTGGAACTTGACTTGATAGCTAATGTGAAAAATATCATCTGTCCTCCTTATAAACACTTACATTTAATTTCCTCCTCCTCCTCCTCCTCCTCCTCCTCCTCCTCCTCCTCCTCCTCCTCCTCCTCCTCCTCATCCTCCTTCCTCCTCTTTTACCACTTTGGGTGTTGATAGAACTCCCTCCATCAATATCTGAAAATATATGTTAAGAATTATCTCCATCAGAACTGATATTGTGTATGTCAAAATTAAAATATTTATCTAGGAATCTCTGTGAGAAAGAATGCTCAGAAAAGTCAAAACGGTGATGTGCTCACTTATCGAAAGATTTTTCTGCCATTCTTAGAGAAGAGCTTATGCAGGTTTTACAATTTCTAGTTTTGCTTTGCAAAACTAAAAGTTATACTTTAGCCCAAAGCAATTAGATTCATTTTATCATGACATATATATTTTGAAAACATTTAAAACATTTGAAAACATTGAAAATTTCTATAAACAGCATCTTCAAGAATCTGTACTTGTAACTAAGTATTAAACTTGGAAAAAGTTAATTTCTTTAAAAAAAAAAAGATGGCTTCTATTCCTTCTATATTTTGCCAATCAATTACAGTACATTAGAAGCTCAATTTCAAAACAACAATAAACTTCAAATGAAAATGTACTGAGCTGGTACGGAGTAGTGGCTTATATACCATATTCTTAGCACAGAAGTAGAAAATTCAGAACTGGCAGCTTGCATTAGCTTCCAAGTCCTGTTTTTATGGCACCCTGAAGGATTATGTTACTGATCTTGGCTGGTGCACCATCAGATCAAGGAGGTAGATTTCCCATCCATTTTCTCAGGAGAGTAATAAAATAATAACCTGTGGGACAGAAGGAGAGTTGGGACACTGGCCAGGATAAATAAAATCAATCCCTCTGACATGTAAATTAAATACCAAATCAGGTTAAAATGCATTTGTCAATGCATTTGTACCTCTGTGCATTACAACATATGAGCTATTGTGTTATTTTGTTGTCCAAGTATTCTGTAAACCCTGAGAATTAACTTATAACATGGAATTTATTAATATTCATATTTTACCATGTTTGGTAAACCATTTGAGGATGAGGACGTTCTCTGTGGCCACACCGACCCTTTGGAACAAGTTACCCACTGGGCTCCGGATGGCCCTGACCTCTGCTCTTTCCACAGTGACCTGAAGACATGGCTTTTTCAGCAAATCTTCTGATCTGTTTGTGAGCTATAGTTTTAATTTGGGGATTTTAATTGGATTTTTAGCATTATTTATTGTTTTGTTTTATTGCTGTGAGCCGTCCTGAGTCCTTCAGGAGAAGGGCGGCATATAAATATTATCAAATAAATAAATAAATAAATTTAAAGAAGAGGAAGTCTTTTTTTTTTCTTTTCTTTTCTTTTTTCTTTTCTTTTCTTTTTTTTGCTGCAAAAAAAGAGCGATGTCTTCTCTGCTGTAGTTCCTGCCCTCTGGAATATTCTCCCTATCAGGATAACCCCAACCTGTTGTGGCCTGTCAGCTCAGAGGAGTAGGAGTAGGAGGAGGCATGGGAATCAGGGTCAGCATCAAGGCAACCTGAGAGCTCCAAGGGGGAAGAGAGAGAGATACAGAGGCAGAGCCTGGGCCGTCCATCAGCCCTCAGATGAAGTATCAACAGCCCCCAGGTCTGGAGGTGGCTGATGAAAAAGAGGAGGAACAGCAATTTAGGGATGTGGGTGACAACATATGAACCAATATACTGTACCACTCATACTACACATACATGTTTATCTCTACAAAAAGGATTATCAAAGGATAGTTTATTTCTTCTCTGTTTTTCTGTGCTTGAAGAGAACATGGATATATACCGTATTACAACAATACAGCCCATACATTATATCGCAGGAATCAGAAATGATGCTGGATCATTAGAAACTTTTGATTATAGCTTTCATTATCTCCAAATGTTTTCATTGCCACACTTTTTAAATAATTTCTGTCTCCCCCCTATAACATTGTTAAAGTATTTTTCTGAGAAGAAGTAAAATGGTGAGGATTCACCATGAGCATAAAAAAAAAATTGAAGTGAAGTCTCCTTGTTAGAATATGATCTGATAGGGATACTCACCAAACATAACTCCTATTTCACTACTAATATATTTATTTTATGTTGGTGTGACAAAATTATTTCTGTCTTTTTTTTTTCCACAGAAAAAAGACAGAAATATTTTTGTTACTCCACCTTTATTTAAATGTAGGCAAGTAGACTATTTATCCAATCAGATGATTGGACCAGGACTTCAAAAAATATATTTTTTCATGTCCTCACCATTATTGAATCAGGCCAGTCAATAGAACTTGAGCTTTTCTAGACATTTGTAAATTTGCTTTCTAATGCTACTGCAGAAAACTGAAACAGATCAAATGTGAAAGTGTAAATTGCAAAATTATAGCACACTATAGTGGTTAATATCCTATGTATTATGATAGTATTTGGAAGAACTGGTCAGCATGAGAAAAAGCAAAGCCTTTAAGATCTAGAAACCTGAAGTTTTTCATTTTCAAAGCAATTTTTTAAAGGGATCCAATTATTTTTTTAAGATATGCTGCCTGCATGTCAACCATTTTACAAAACTGAAAATTATTAGAGGGATTGTTAAGTGTTGAATGGGTAGTTTGGCCTGAAGATTGGAAAATAATGGTGTCAGATATGATGTTTTTCCCCACATGTCCCAGTTCCTTGTTTATCATAACTGTTAATTCTTGGCTATCCTTAGTGTTTCTAGGTGTCTTTTCCAACACCAAAGTTCAAAAGCATCAATACTGTTTCCATCCTGCTTCTTTGAAGTCCAAATTTCACTTCCATATTGTCTGCAAAGTTCTGGTTTTTGTAAGTTAAATGTATCATCACCACATCTAATATATTTTCCAAGACTTTCATTACTGTTCTTTCAAGCGCTAGTCTATGGCATATATCTTGAATGCTTGTTCCTTTACTGTTGATGGAGAATCCTAAAATGTAGAAGCTATCCATCACTTTGGTATCTTCATAGCCAGTTCTAAACCTGTTTGTAGTACTTGTTGTCCTTAGTTTGTTCTTTATATTTAATTTTAGTGCCCTTTTTTCCACTGTGCTCCTTGACTTTCCTTATTAGAGCTCGCAGATCATTCGCATTTTCAGCTATCAGATTAATATCATCAGCATAATGCAAATTATTAATGCTTATCTTTCTAATTTTAAAACCATAGTCAATTTCTTTAAATTCGGCTTCGCTCAATATACATTCAGATTGAATAAATAAGGGGAAAATATACAGTCTTTTTTTTAATTCTTTCCCAAGTAAGATTTTTGTGGATTCCTATTTTTTAAATCATATTTTACTTATTGAACATGATCAGCACAATTCTATAATCCAGTAAAGCACTGGCTTCTTCTTCTTCTTCTTTTTTTTCCTTTGGCTTTCTCAATATACAGCATGCATCAGCAATGATGTTTCATGATTCTTAGCCTTCTCTAAAGTCAGCTTGAACACCTGGCATCTTCCTTTCTAAGTAGGGTTTAATCTGCATTGGATTATCCCAAGCATTGTTAGTGTGTGAAATCAAAGCTGTTGTTCAACACTGTTCAAACTTCATGAGTCTCATTTCTTTGATATTGTTATGTAGATTGTTTTCATCTACTCTCTAAATGGCCATTGTGTTGTTCTTCATATTTGCTGGCAAAGTTTGGTTAGAATTTTTACTGATTCTTCTTCTATTGCTGGCCATATTTATTTAGATATTTAATGAATTCCTCTAGCTTTCCAACTTGTAATGCCTGAAGTGCTCATGTCATTTCAACGGCTAGTACAGGTAGTTTTCAATTTACAATAATTCATTTAGTGACCATTTGAAGTTATAACGGCACCAGAAAAAAGTGACTTATAACTGCTTTTTTCGCACTTACGTCCACTGCAGCATCCCCATTCTCATGTGATCCAAATTCAGATGCTTGCAACTGACAGGTGCCCTGTCCTGGGGCCATGTGATCATTTTTTGTGACCTTCTGACAAGCAAAATAAATGAGGAAGTTATATTCACTTAATAATTGTGTTCCTAATTCAACAACTGCAGTAATTCATTTAATGGCAAGAAAGATCGTACAATGCAGTGGTGGGTTGCCCCCGGTTCGCACCAGTTCTATAGAACCGGTAGTAAAACTGGCGGGAGGCTCCGCCCACTGACCCCGACGTCACCAAAATGCTTCTGCGCATGCGCAGAAGAGCGCACATGCGGCCCCGTTGAGAACCGGTAGTAAGGGTAAATACAACCCACCCCTGGTACAATGGGGCAAAACTCACTTAACAAATGTCTCACTTGGCAACAGATATTTTGGGCTCAATTGTGGTTGTAATTCAAGGACTACAGGCCTTGTACTATAGGCCCTGTAAATAGGAAATATTTTCTAAGTTATCTTGGATCTTGACAACTCTTGCTATATAAGATTTCAGTCAGGGATGGGCTGCTGGGGGTTCGCAGGGGTTCAGGAGAACTTCTAGCTAAGATTCTGTGCAGTTTGGCGAACCCCCAAATCCCACTCCTGGCTGGCCCCGCCTACCCCATCCTGCCCCTCCCAGGAGCCCCCACGCAGCCCATTTTGAATGCAGGTAAGTGCAGGGTACACACGGAGGCTTGGGAAGGGCAAAAACGTCCCCCGCCATGGTGCAGACTGACTATGCCATGCCTACCATGGCCACACCCACCCAGCAACTGGGCAGAGAACCCCTTGCTAAAATTTTTGAAGCCCACCCCTGATTTCAGTACCTTCCATTTTTGTTTGATCTTTGAATCAGTTACTAATTGTCTACTGGCATCCTTTACCATACCAATTTGAGGTGAGAACCTTCTTCTGAGTTCAGAGAACTTTTGGAAGACTGCTTGTTTTTTTGTTTTTTTGTTTTTCCCCCTTTTATGTCTTTACAAATGTTGTTGTAATACTAAATCATGTCTCGTCTAATCGTTCTTCGTAATTCTTTGTTAAATTCCTTCTTGTGATGTCTGTCTTGACTATAGTTTTCTTTCTTTCTTTTTTTCTTTTTGCGATTTCCACTGTTTGTTTTGATATCTAGTTCATTTTCGGCTCTTACTTGATCTTTGGAAATCTTTTTTCATTCACCCTTAACAATTTAAGTTAATTCTACAGTTTTTCTAGTTCCCTATCAATGAGGTTTAGGACCTCACAGTGATTCCTGATGTTCTTCTTGAAAATGGTTGGATATACAGTATGTATACATTGGTGGGCTACAACCAGTTTAACAACCGGTTCTGTAAATGCATGTTTTGTGCACATACACGGGCTTTGCACGTGCGTGCACCTAACGCACTTCAAAATATAGCAATTTGAAGCTCAGCTGCTCACCTTCTAAGGCAGCCCCAGTAAGGAGAACAGCAGAGGTGCGGAAATCAGCTGTGCGAATCAGCTGAACCAGAAAGAAGGAAATATAGGACAGGATAGGACGGGTATAGGTGGGCGGGGCCAGCTGATCATTGGAACTACCGGTTCGCTAGAACTGGTCCGAACCGACAGCAGCCCACCACTGTATGTATATATATGCTCAAGTTTATACAATGAAAACTGAATGGCATTCTTCTTCTATTTTAACTTAACTTGAATATGATACGATTGTGATCTAACATTACATAGTTGTTTGAAGACTGTGTTGGCAATTAAGAAATAATTGGATTGACAGAAACTGATAAGTCGTTCTGCATTCATTTTGGTTTCATAGGTCACATGGGCCACCACATTATCCTCCTTAGTATTTCCAGTTTTTTGGCCTGCCAGTCTTTAGTCAAAAGCAGCAGATATTGTTTATTTTCAGATTAATTGCGACAGTAAAACTTGTCAACTATCTCTTCTGAATCAGTCATTGGAGCTTAAACTTGGTTTATTGTCATATTAAAGGGTCACTAGATGGGACCATAAATATTTATTTATTTAATTTGTAATTTCAATTGTTATGGCTGCCCATTTGAGACTGCTATTGAGCTTTACAAATATAATGACACTGGTGAGTTGAAGCCTTCACATCCGTTCACTGATACCTGGGGTGACAATGTGTAGTAAATTCATTTCATCTTTCAGTGTGTTGAACTTTCTCATATTCATGTTTCTTTCATCCTATGCTCCTATTGTAATTCTGTCTTTGTAACTTCATATTTTCTTTTCTTGCATGGCAACATCAGCAACTAGAGATCCTGAAAGCTTTAATCTATCCATGTCATAAACTCCTTTGATAGTTCAAGGGATCCTCAGCTTTTGTTCAGTTGCCCATTGAGTGCCATCTGACCTGTTGGGCCCATTAGCCAATACTATATCATTAGGCAATGAATTTTCTATTAATGTATTTTCCTTGGTAGTATATCATTACTTTCTCCCACACAGTACGAAATGATGCCTTTCCCATTGTCATTAAAGTGATCATTTGCCTCCAGCATCTTCCCTACATAGGTTCCTGCTTACTTTAGCTGAGCACCTGGGATGATCTTCACATCTTATGCAAATCTGCTAGAAGTCCCTACTACTGGAATACTCGTGGTGGTTTTTTTGCTCATCTCTCCTCTGTCTCAAAATGCAAATACAAAACAATATTAACAAATATTGTTAATATAAAATACATGTAATAAAATATTGTATTAACAATACAAAATATTATTGCATGTATTCTACCAACTAGAAAGTTTATGCAATGCTAGTAGAAGTGCTATAGGGAACCTCATAGAGATTCTGCTAGTCATTTTAGATTATCTTGATTTTTTTTTACATTTTATTTCCAAAGTTACAATATAAACATCAACTGGGGGGAAAATCAACAATAAACAAAGCAAAAATCAACAATAAACAAATGCAAAAAATGTGCATTAAAAGTCTATATACATATATCCCCCCCCCAGTTGAATACTGATAAATATATTTCAACAATAATAGTTTCCCCCCTTGCAAAACAGGTCTACAGTTTATAAACTTCTGCAACTCTATTTGCCCAACTAATTTGACCTACCATCTATTTACTGTTTTTTAAAAAAATCAGTTAATAGGTAAAGCAAAGAACAATGCTAAACTTCAAAGCCCTCTGTTGACAATCTATTATTGTATTTCACATGCAGAAAGTCCACTACAGCTTCTAATCTACCATGGATCACTGCAATCATTATCTGTAATCTGTCCAGGATCAAATATCTTCAATTGATTCTTAATCAATTGAAGTGGTCCTTCGGATTCACTTCAAGGTGCTGGTACTTACCTATAAAGCCATGGCATGGGCCCGAGGTATTTGCAGGACCACCTTCTGCCGGCCTCCCACTGCCCTGTGCGCTCACATAGGACAGCCCTCCTCTGGGTGCCATTGGCCAGACCCTCTGGAATGGATTACCCACGGGGCTCCGGACGGCCCCCGACCTCCACTCTTTCCGCTGTGACCTGAAGACATGGCTTTTCCAACAAATCTGCTGATCTGATGGGTGATTTTAATTGGGAGATTTTAAGTTGATTGTTTTTAGTACTCTATTTTATTGTTCTTATCGTTTAATTCTGTGAGCCGCCCCGAGTCCTTAGGGAGAAGGGCGGCATATAAGTATAATAAAATAAATAAAAAATAAAGCTTTTCTTTAAAATTATAACATGGATCTTTCCCAACAATTGTATCTCATTACCCAAAGTCATAATTCTCTATTGTGAATATCTCCGCAGCATTTGTTGTTTGGTTTTTCATGCTAGTTGAACCACAACATCTTTTAACAGCTGTCTTCTGATTGAATATAATAAGTCTATTCCACAATCTCCATCAGTTTTGTTAAGGAAGTTCACTTTATCACTGATCCATATTGACATCTCTAAGCCTTTTAAATTCATGCCCCTTTCATTTTAGATTAACAAGATGATGTGTGTACCCATGGACATTTTTCTTGACCACTTTTAAACCCCATATCCAATCTGACTTTGGATGTGACAATCTTCCATCATCATTTTATCAGAATGCCTTTGAGACCCATATATTATGCATAGGGGTTCCTATATGTGACAACCTTTATTTAAAACAAACAAGACAAGCTAGAATTGTAAATAGGATCCTGAAAGACTAAAAGAATTGTAACGGGGCATAACCTTACCTTTTGATGAATGGTATTTTCTGACTTTATGGAATAAAAAGGTATAAAAATGGCATAACAGGACTGCCTGTATCAACCAACAATCAGTATAAGTTAGATTTCTTATCCACTTCATTATGGGTTCTACTTGAAGTTCCTGAGATGAATATATTTGCAAGTCAGGAATATTTTTATATTCACAACATATGTGCATCAGATACTAGGTTGATCAACCAAAGTCTCATTATCCAGTATAAATAAATAAGCTATAATAAATTCGGCATTAATATTTTGCAAAAACTGTATAGATTGGAAAGCATTCATGAAAAGTTCTCTAGGCAATACTTTTGAGTAATGAATCAAAAAACTACAATAAAAGGGGTTAAAGGTATAACATTAATGATTGATTGTAGGTGATTTATCCAAATTCAGTTCTGAGAAGCTTTAACAATTTCTACATTAAATGTAGATTTCTTTTCTTTTCTTTTCTTTTTTTTTGAGCAGTCAAACAGCTGCAATGTCAAAATATTTCAGTGCCAAATCATCCTTAATATATCGGAAATATCTAGAGAAAATTATAGCTTCCATTCTGGATAATCAAGGACTATTGCAGAAGGGGAAAAAAACAATGATTTGTGGGTACAAACTTTGTACTACAAAGTGACTAAGTTCCATGATACATTTTTAAGGCCAATCAAGGGTTATGTCACCAAAAGAAATATTAGATAAAAAGAAATATAGTTAGCTCGATACACATTTATGTCCTTATATCCATGAAAAAGCCACTTATTAACTGATTTGGTGCATGAGAAAGGAACAATAACACACAGAAACAATAACACACATAAGCAAACATATATCAAGATAAGCTGTAAGGCACAATTACAATCCACCCTGGGGAAAAAACCAACCACCCAAGAATGATTGGGAGGAAGGACAGAGAAAAACACTAAACTGTAAAATTTTATGTTGTTTTGTAGAATATGATGATCAAGGTGGTTTAGTATGACTGCCACAGTATCTATAGGGTCAACTTGCCCTTAATTTATTTAATTTAAATTTATATGGTTGCCTAACTCAAGTAAATGACTCTGGGCAGCTAACAATTAAAAACAGAATAAATACAATAAGAAAAAACTATATGCTCTAATTGTATATGTGCATCTTATGGGAAACAATAAGCTTTCAGTGATGACCATCTTCAAAAGGAAGTAACTAAAATTTTTCTTACACTAAAGAGGCCAGCTGAACCGGGGGAAAAGAAAAAGTAGATATGCTATATTATAAAACGAAAGAAAATCCAACAATTTATTCCCAGAACTACAATCTCCTTTAATGGATTTATATCCAAGTAAGTCTAACCAGCCACTGTTGTAACCACACTTAATTGGAGAGTAAACTCCATTTGAAAGAATGGGATTTACATATAAGAGCTTTATAGTAATTTCACATTTAAAGACATAGAAATGAGTACTTATGACCTTCTATTCTTCCTTTGATCTGAAAAATTATCCAGAAAGGGATGTCAAACTTTTTTGAGTGAAGAAAAAAAATGGTTTTAAAGAAATACAATAAGGAAGAAGATGATCAGGGAAGCAAAGTATTATCAAATTTCCAAGATCTATTCAAAACAAGAAGAATGCCGAGCATCAAGAAAGAGTTTGGGGAAGTGCAATCTAGCTCTCCAAAGGATTAATGCCCCAATCTAAAGATGCTTACAGTACATTGAGTTTGTTCCCCTTTAAACTGATTTTTCACTCAACTTCGATTTGGCAGAAAACCATACCAGCATGACGTTAACTATTCCCATTGCTGCTTCCATCTAGCTGGGGACAAGATGAAGGCAATGTCATGGGATTATGACAGATTTCTGGGTCTCATTATTCCTGGTTCTCTGTCTCACAAGCCCTTGAGGGACCCCAGCTCACATCACTATTCCACATTTCATTAAGGAGATGGCTGCAATATGCTGACTTTTCTAGGCTTCTGTTGATGGCAGCAGATGTCCTGGGCCATAAGGGCTGTCAGATCATAAACTTTTCCAATTATCTATACTAGCATTTCCAGTAGCATACTGAGGCTATAATATAATCTGTTTCCCTTCACACCAAATGTCCTTGGGTCTATAAGTAGCATTCCACCATTTATATTTCTTGTTTTCTTTGGATTCTTATCTCAGACCTTTGCCAATCACCTTTTCAGTCCTATTTTGACTCGGGTTTGTAGAAGTATTATACAAATAAAAATAGCTATTGTAATACCAAAAATCATTGTCCCAATCCCCAGTTATTGTCTCAAATGTCTTTCTTTCTATACAAAGCAGATCTAAAACAATAAAACAGACAACCACCATCTTAGATAAACAGATTTTTGCAGTCTGACATTAAAATTCTCAGTACTGGTTCTATTACCTGCTATGGCCAAGGCTTTAAAATCTCCTTAATCACCTTAGTTGCTCTTCTTTGTACTTTTTCAAAAGTCTCAACATCTTTTTTGTAGTGTGGTGACCAAAATACTGGATGCAGTATTCCAGGTAAGGCTTTATAAAGTGGTACAAATACTTCACATTATTTTGATTTTATGCCTCTGCTTATACAATCAAGGATTGTATTGGCTTTTTTGGCTGCTGCTGCACACTGCTGGCTCATGTTTAAGTGATTGTCCACTAGGACTTCTAAATTGCTACACGAGTACTGATAACTTGCTACACTAGCACTAGGACTCCTAACTTGCTACACCAGCAGTGATGACATTATCTAGTTTGGGTAATAAAATGTCTGCAAGACAAACAAGCAAGCTCAGAGAGCACCAAGGAGCCCTCAACTTGCTATGGTGTTTGAACTTCAATTACAATACAAAGCCATCAGTACTCAGTCTTGCCAAAGAAAGATGGTTTCACCTGCAACTTTTTATCAGGAAAAGCCCAAGACATTTTATCTGAAATTCATCCATCTGTCCAACTATCCATCCATCCATCCATCCATCCATCCATCCATCCATCCTATTTACATGGCCGTCTATCTCACAAACAAGTGAGATAGGTAGGTAGCATACAACAAAGCTAAAAACATTATATACAAACAAGTATTAATATTGTTATGATTTGTTGCACCCAAATATTCAGATTGGATTTGATATTCATATCTATCTATAACGTTCTTCTTCTTGTTTGATGGTGTTAAAGGTACCATTGCAGGATGTAAACTGTTCTAAATAAAGCTGCCTTTTGCAATTGACTCATTGTGATTTTGTCAATGTCAATGGTGTTCAAGTGATGCTCCAAATGTTTTGGGATTGCACCAGGGCTGAAATTCAATATTTTTCTCTACCGGTTCTGTGGGCATGGCTTGGTGGACGTGGCAGGGGAAGGAAAATCTCCATTCCCACCCCACTCAGGGGAAGGATATTGCAAAATCTCCATTCCCATCCCACTCTGGGGCTAGCCAGAGGTGGTATTTGCCATTCTCCGAACTACTCAAAATTTACGCTACTGGTTCACCAGAACCTGTTAGAACTTGCTGAATTTCACCCCTGGATTGCACCTATCACATACTGGTACTATGATTTCTACAGTACTTCTATTCTTTGTATTTTGTGATTTTCCGTTATTATTTATAATTTTAAAATTATAAAAGGCTCAATTTTTTAAAAAAATTACACAAAGTTCATTACCCTGGAACTATTTCCATATTTCACAAGTCACCACGCCTGGCAACAAAATTCTCTTGAGGGACTTATGGAAGCTTGAAAGGGATGAAGCCAGTTTCACCTTGTGGGAAATAATTTTCCTTATAATTTAATTAATTAATAATTAATTTTGAGTCCCGCTACTTCACTAAATTCTTCTATCTTTTGTATCAATTTAGAACCTGTTTCTAATGGATCTTCCAAAATAAATACCATGTCATCAGCAAATGCTTGAGTCTTGTATTCTTCCTTCCTAATTTTTAAGCCCCTTATTTCCTGATCTTCCCTAATTTTCATTAGAGAACATCTGTTCTTCTAGAAACACACATAATTGCCTATGTTACTATATTCAGCAGCAAGTGAAGCTTCTACATACTCTTTAAGATAGTCTCATGTAGAGCACATCACAGTAAAGGTCTAAGAAACAATAAATGTAACTTAGGTAATACATTATTGTAAAAATGTATTTAGACACTGGAATTCAGCCTTCATTGAAATGAGAGTGTAAAGAGAGAGGGAGAGGAAAGGAAAGAAAGAATAAGCCACTGGAGAATGAAACAAAGTCACATTTTGATAGCCCCAAAGTAATGGAATATGTTTCCAATAGTGATTTGACAATAAATACGACCTACGATTAATGAAATCTTGTTCATGTTTGAGGATCTAAGTTTAAATGGAAATGGTAAATTCGAAAGTATATCATCTAACACTTTCTTGTAGTATTACTGTGCCTAGAGATAGTTCTCATTTTAAATAAATCTCTAATCCTATAATCACAAAACACATTTGCAGTTTCCTGTGTGTAATTTAATCTTTCACTTTTAAACGATGAGGTCAAACCGGAAATCTATCTTAAATCAAATGTTGATAGGGTGTCTCTGCACTTGATTCTCTCAGATTAACTAGCCATTCTCGTTTCACGGAAGCCCTCATATCTTTGATCAGATACGGAATGAACAAACTACCAAAGCATATAATCCCTTAAAGAAGACATCCTTGGAAAATTATTCTTCCTTTTCACTTTTGAGAGACAACTCTGAGATTCTTTCTGTTACTGCTTGTGCCAGTGATTTCTAACAGCCAAATTTAAGAAGCTTTTCAAGTGCACTGCAGCCTGTCTTAGGTCAAAGTATTCAGTCCAGATTTTTTGGAAGGGTTGAGTTTGGGGATTGGCTTCCGTTAAAAAAAAGAAAAACAAGCTTTGAGCTTTGAAGGAGTTTGATTATGAATATAATTTTTATTCCAATGAAGTATTTAAAAAAGAATCACTCCAAGCAGGAACAATACAGTAAAAAGCTGTACCACAGTTTGCAGCATTTCTTTTTGAGAACTGATTTATTTATTTATTGGTTCGATTTATATGCCGCCCTTCTCCGGAGACTCAGGGCGTCTTACAATGCATTAAGCAATAGCCTTCATACTTTTGTATATACCTGCTTAATAGGGCTTTCGGTCTCCCCTAAGCAGTGTTCTTTTTTATACAAAGTCAGCTTATTGCCCCCCCAATCCGGGTCCTCATTTTACCTACCTCGAAAGGATGGAAGACTGAGTCAACCTTGAGCCTGATGAGATTTGAACTTGCAGTAATTGCAGGCAGCTGGTGCTACTTAACAGCACTTTAGTCTGCTGTGCCACCAAGGCTCATTAATCTATATATGATTAATGATGATACATTTTGCCTTCCCAGACTAAAGGTACCTACGCTCCACAATTCCCTTGCTTTAAGGTGCTAGATCAGGCAACCTCAAACTACAGCCTGCGGGCCGGATTCAGCCCACCAATGTAAAGTATCTGGCCTGTGGAGTGGTGGGATTCAACCCCCGCCCCTCACCCTGCCCCTCACCATTGGCCTTATCTTCCAGTGAGCATCCACTCCAGCTGCACTTCTGGTTAGTTATTTTACTGATTGAGCTGCACTGCTGATCACATGCTGCTGCCGAAGGTAAGGCCAAAGGATCTGGAGGGGAGGGCCAGCTGTCTGAGGGGTGATCTCGCCAGTGCAGCCACATGGTCCAGGGCGAGGGGAGGGTGAATAGAGGAGGGGTTGCTTTACAAGCTGGCTTGAAAAGCAACTGCCAGCTTGTAAAGTAGTGCTTTAGAAGTCTTTAAAACTCTTTAAAAATGCTTTAAAAACAGCCTTTTAGGGTTTTTTTCACAGCCATGTGATCCAGGGCCGGTGGGTGAGTAGGGGAGGGGGTGCTGCCAGCTTGCAAAGCAGCTCTGCTGCTGGCAGACCAGTCACATGATCCAGGGGGGAGGGGGAGTAGGGGAGGGGTTGCTACTGGCTTGAAAAGCAGCTGCCAGCAAGTCCTGTTTGTTTTATTCTTCTTTTTTTGGGGGGGGGCTTATTTTAAGGAGCCTGAAGCTGCTTTTGTAATGACATTAGCAAGTAGCAAGAAAGTTTGCAGTCTTTTTCCCTTTGGTGGGTGGGGTCTTAAATAAATAGATTTCTTAAGTAATAGTAGTGTTGTAGAAAGAGAAGACTGAACAACATTCCTTGGTCAGCCAGAGACAGTTTTATTGCGCAGTTTGAGAACCAGATTTGTATCTGCAATTCTGAACGAAGGAAGAGTTCTGATACAACTGCTTTTATACATATCCAAGACAAAGGATTTTGCTGGCACAGCAGTTTTCCATATATGGTTAACATACATTTTTTACATGATAATTGACACTTTTTAATTACCAAATTCCTACATTAATTTATAGTACATGAGATAATTTTACCTAAACATCCTTCTTAGTTCTGTATCCGCTGATGCGTAGATTTATGGCTTCCTTTGATAATAATTAACTTTTGTTTCATATGGATGTCCTTGAATTCTTGCCAACTAGGCCCTTTAGAAGATATATTACCAAGAATGGAATTTAGCTGATTTAGTGTAATCTCTAACAAGCACTTTTCTTTCTTATAATAATGTGAATAGAGAGGGTCTTCCAGTGTTCATATAGCTGACCCTATACCATTCATATTATTCACATTATTATATTATTCACATTATTCACTTTAGTAGTAAATAGCAACTACAACAAGGACAAAGGCAAAATGGACTGCTAAGTTTGCCACGCCCACCCAGTCACATGACCACCTAGCCACGCCCACCCAGCCGATCCACTCCCCCCCACAGTCTGAGGGACTGAGGAATCAGCCCCCTGTTCAAAAAGTTTGAGGACCCCTGTGCTAGACCCCTGATTCAGAAATATTACCTCTCAAACAGTAGTGGGATTCAAATAATTTAACAACCGGTTCTCTGCCCTAATGATTTCTTCCAACAACTAGTTCACCAAACTGCTCAGAAAGTTAACAACCGGTTCTCCTGAAGTGGTGCAAACTGGCTGAATCCCACCACTGCTCTCAACCCTCCCCCAAACTGACACTGCTATTTAGGAGGAAATAATGGGATGAAAATATCTGAAACCCCATCCAGAAACAAATAGATTGTCGGCAGAACATGGATAAACTAGCCTCATAGCTACCTAGGAGACAGTGATGAATTTAGATATGCAGACAGTGCTAATATTGTTGATATGAACATAGATGTCCCTGACCTGTATCTGATGCAAATGGCTGTTTTAATAAATCTCTACTCTTTAAAGTGTTGACATATGCTAATCTGAAATACAATACTTCTATTTCCAAGATTCGGTGTTGAAAGCCAATTGCTCCAAGCAAATAAGCTAAGAAGCTCACAAATGATTCAGGAGACAGCAAACAATGGGTGACATCAAGCACAGAACTGGCAAATGCAGGAAATTATTCAGTATCTGAAGCTTACTTTCATGTAGCACTTCTTAATTGCTCCTTAATTGCTTCCAGAAATCAAAGTAAGGTCTTAGCAGATGAGAGAGAAGATGTCATACAGGGGAAAAAAAGTTAAATTCAAGAAAGGGTTACAGAATATTCAGTTCTCCAATTTTAAGGCTGTAGTACTTTGAACCAATAATTCTTCTAAAATATGGTAGCAATTTTTTTTGGGAGAACATAATGTAAGCACACTCATAAAATGTCTATTATGGAATGATTTTGCACATGTCACAATGTTCCTACTCATGTAAAAGCGCATGGGTGAGATTACTCATAGTTTCTAGTTTTAACGCTGAACAAACACTCCAAGTAGAGCTGGTTCTCTTGTAGAGTTAGGGTTAGGGTTTCATAGGGGAGGATCACAGCAAAGAAGGTATGTCTCCCTGTTCCATCAAATGATGCTGTTTGATAAAGATACTTACGCTGTTAGATCAGATGGGAAAAGGAGGTCCCAAAAGTAAAGTGGCTCTTTGCCATCCAGGACTTGGTAATCTGTTCCCTAAATGCATACTCCTAGAAGGACATTGGGAGTCAATACAGCTCATGAAACCACTGTCCTACTTCAGGTTTCAATTATACAGTCACATAGTTGCTATGGAGATTAGCAGTTTAATCAAGGTCAAGGAGATAACAGTAGACAAGGGATGCTAATCAAAACAGAATTTCTGAAAATGCTTGCTTGAATTATTTTGCTTTCAATAGGAATGCACACAATAGAGTTCTTCCTGCCTAAGTTTTACTTGTTTACTAGCTTTTGCCTTACTTTTCTCACTGAACTGCACCTTGTTGGATGGAGTCCAATGCTCAAGTTTGTCAAGATCCTTGAGTCTATCTTTAACATGTTAGCAATTCCCCCAAGATCAATGCCATCTGTAGATTTGATCATATACCTTACCCAGTGGTTTTATATAAATGTTAAACAGGAGTGGACATTAACAGCCAAACCCTGAGGCACTTCATATATAAGTAGCCTAGGTATAGACCTCTCCTATGCTACTAACATAAATTTAAACTGGCCTTGAAAGAAGGAGGAAAGCCATTACAATACAGCATCCCCTACTCCTAATCCTTTAAACTGGTCCAGAAGGATAGGTTGATTGATGGTATCCCACTTCTGGGCTTACTCATTTTGTATAGCTTTCTATATTTTTAATTCAATTAAAAAGAGAAAGAAAAAAAATCATGCCATTGGCATGATTTATATATAATCATGCCAATGATTATATAATCCAGACCACAATTCCAGCTTTGCAGCAAATTCAGTTTTCATAGTATACTTTTCAAAGTTTTCAGTTTTCAAAGTATATCAAACTTTTATTAGCAAATTTCATCTAGATAAATAAAATCATAGTGCATTTTAATGCATCTAAGATACATTCACATTTTGCATGAATACATACAGTCTATTTTTTATTTATTTATTTATTATTAAATTTATTTATTTATTATTAAATTTATTTATTTATTATTAAATTTATTGACTGCCCATCTTACTATAGGTTAACACTGGGCAGCTTACAATATTAAAAAGATAAAACTATACAAAATCTATGGATGATATAAATGAAGTACTAGTCCTATATAGATGGTAATTTAGCTAATATTTTTGGTGTATTGGCTTGTCTGCTATGAGCATTTGTGAATAAAAGATGTCAACATTTTGTTAAAAATTATTTCATATGTTTTAGCACTCTGAAAACCATATTAGAAGCCATTGACCCTGAACTCAAATGAAATAACTCATCTTTGGCCGCAATGCTACATGAGTTTTTCTGGAGATAGACTGTGCCAAGTCAATGGGTTATACTCCTGGATTAGAAATGCCTTGTTAAACAGGAACTCAGCATTGCCCTCTATGATTTCAAACATTTGCTGCAATCGGATGATCTGGAACTTATTTGTTCTCTCCTTTTCAAGCGCTACAGCAAGTTACCAAAAAAAAAAAAAGAAGAAGAAGAAGAAGAATTTCAACAATTCAGAATCAACAATAAGATTCTGAAACGCAGTGCAATATCATATCGTTTTAAAATGAGATCTATATTTAATCTAACACTGAGAATCTAGTGTTCATTGTGAATTCTTCCCCTCATGCTTTTCTGAAAGTAGGTATATGATTAAATGTTGACATTTTGGAAGATCACAAAGACAGTCCTTTTTAAGAGGGCATTTGGATTTGTTTGACTGTTTAATTACAATTTTTTAATAGATTTATTATTTAATAGGTTTATGGAGTCTTTTTTTTCATGGAATCATAGGCTTGAGAAAGTCCTTGGATATCTTCTTTAATGCAAGTTCCTGGCAGAAGGTCTAGGACAACTCAGCGGAGCAGTTCAGCATGGCTAGCTTAATGCAGACAGCTCACCACCACCAATTTGCCTCTGCCAAGTCGCCGTAGGACAACTCCACATGACCAACTCATCACGGGCAGCCAGAGGAAGAGATAGGCACCGCAGTCAAGCAAGCAGGTGGGCAGACTGCCTACCAGCGTAGGAGGAGCATCCCAAACAAATGGCTATCTATCATTTACTTGAAAGCCTTCAATGATGGAAGACCCATGATTCCAGGAGGCAAGATATTCTACTGTTTAACTACTCTCCTGATCAGTGGTGGGTTTCAAAAATTTTTTACTACCAGTTCTGTGGATGTGGCTTGGTGGGCGTGGCATGGCATGGCTTGATTGGCGTGGTTTGGTGGGCGTGGCAGGGGAAGGATACTGTAAAATCTCAATTCCCTCTCCAATCCAGGGAAAGGATACTGCAAAGTCCCCATTTCCTCCCGATCAGCTGGGACTCGGAAGGCAGAGAATAGATGGGGGCAATGCTAGTCAGAATTTTTACTACTAGTTCTCCGAACTACTTAAAATTTCCGCTACCGGTTCTCCAGAACTGATCAGAACCTGCTGAAACCCACCTCTGCTCCTGATTAGGAAATTGTTCCATATTTTGACTTTAGATCATATTTTGACTTTAGATCAAAATATCTATAGATTTTCCATCCACTGATTCCTTTCCTACGTTCTGGCACGATATACGTAGAATAAATCCACATTGCCTTCTTTTGCCAGCCTTTCAAATACTGGAAGACTTCTGTCACAACTCTCTTTAGCTTTCTCTTCTTTAGGATAAACACACCGGTTCCTTCAATCATTCTTCGCCTCTAAGCCTGTCACAATTGTTTTTGCTGTTCTCTGTATTCTTTCTAGTTCCTCTGCATCCTTCTTATATTGTGGGACCAAAAATGAACACAGCATTCCCAGGTATAGTCAAACCAATACAACATAGAACGGAATTGCAGCTTTCCATCATCTCAACACTATGTCTTTAATCCTTGTGGTGCAGTGGTTAAAGTGCAGAATTGCAGGCAAACTCTGCCCACAGCCTGAAGTTTGATCCTGACAAGGCTCAAGGTTGACTCAGCCTTTTGTCCTTCTGAGGTCGATAAAATGAGGACCCAGATTGTTGGGGGCAATATGCAAATACATTGTAAACTGGCCGATAGTGCTGTATAAAGCACTATGGGGCAGTATATTCCGTATTTTTCAGAGTATAAGATGCACCTTTTTCCCACCTAAAAGGGAGTGAAAATTTAGGTGCGTCTTATACACCGAATGTAGCCCTGCCCACCCACTGGCCCCCACCCTTTGGCCTCTGCCTCGCAGCAGTTACTTCCTTGCAAGCAAACAGCAAGAAAAAACAGCTCCTTTCAGCTTCAGCACAGCCTAATTAGCACAAGTTGATTGGATCGGCCTCCCGACTCTTAGCTGTTTTGCTCTCAGCTATTTTGCCCAGGCCTCTGCTGCTTGCTGCAAGGAGGTATATTGCTGGAGCAGATTTTTTTTTTCCTTGTGCTAATCAAGCTATGCTGAAAATGAAAGTAAAGCAGGCTGTGTGCTGTTTGCTGTAATGAAGCAAATTGCTGGGAGGCAGAGGCAGATTTCTTTTTCTTGTTTTCCTCACCAAAAAAGGTAGGTGCGTTTTATAGTCTGGTGTGTCTTATACTCTGAAAAATACGGTAAGTTTAAGTGCTATTGCTATTAATGCAGACGCAGATTGTATTGGATCTTTTGGCAACTGTAGCCCACTGTTGCATTATGCTTAATCTGTGATCTACAAGAACATCCAGATTTTTCTCACAAATGCTATTGCTGAGTCAGACACTAACTGGGCATCTGGTTTTTCCACCTAAGTGCAAGACTTTATACTTTTCATTGTTGAACATGTTCTTGTCCCAGTGTTTCAATCTATCAAAATCTCTTTGAACCTTGAGTCGATCTTCTGAGGGATTAGCAATCTTCCCCTCTCCCAGCTTTGTGACGTCTGAATATTGGAAGAACATCCCTTCTACCCTCTCATCTAAGTCATTTTCAAAAATGCTGAAAAGCATTGGGCACAGAACAGATCTCTGAGATACCCCACTGCACACCTCCCTTCGTGTAGACATAAATTCATTAACAACCATACACTGGGCATATTCACAAGATGAATGCATCTGGTAATGGAATCACTGATCCCACCTTGTTTCATTTTGTCAAGAAATAGACTGACAAATTGTATCAAATGGCTTAGCAAAGTGTATGTATACCCCATCCACATTATTCCCATGTTCCATAATTTAGCCATTTTGTCAAAACAATGCAGTAAAAGTTGTCTGGCAGGACATATTTTTTTTAAAAAAATCCCATGCTGGCTTTTAATCATCACTTTCTTCCTTTCTAAGTATTTGCAAACCTATTGATGCTCTTTTAAGGATTTTCCTAGGTATTGTAGTCAACCTGACTGATTTATAATTTCCTGGGTCTACTTTTCCCCCATTTTCTCAAGATTGGAACAATGCTAGTTCTTCTTCATTTTTCTAGCGCATCCTTTGCATTTTTCTAGTGCATCCCTTGTAGGGTTGTCAGGTCTGCTTCCAAAAAATAGCGGACAAGCAGCAGGGGGGATTAAGTAGTAAAATTTTTTTAAAAAATTACAATTAAATTATATATTTTCTTACAAACATTTTAACACGCCATTTTAGGTCAGTCGACACAAGCTACAATACATTTTAAAAATGTGAACTGTACATAATTTTATAATATATTTTTATTTTAATCTCATCATTATTTTTTTCAGAGAATCAAGTTCAATGGATATTCGATCTTTGTCTCATTCTAACTTATTAAAAAAAAAAAAGACAAAACACAATTCTCCTATCCTTATTCTCTTAGACTGTACAGCTTTAGATTACGTACCATTTCATCATAAAGCGTTTGAATAAAAAAAATGTCCACTATTTTGTGAAAAAAAATAGTGAACATAATGTGAAAAAAGCGGACTGTCCGCTCAAATAGTGGACACCTGGCAACCCTAATCCCTTGCACTCCAGGAGTCCTCAAAGATTACTGACAGTGGTTCTAAGATCACATTGCCAGTTTCTTTAGCATCCTGGTCTGTTATGATTTTATTTATGTTTTATTACATATGTTATAAACTGACTAGTATTGGAAGAATTGTCAGAATATAAATTTTGGCAGACATACATAAATAGAATGTGGGAGGGGAATAAACTCTCTTCTTCAATGAACTTCAACTGTACATTCAGCTCCTTCTGCTCCTGATAATGGATCATTTATTATATTGAAGCAACATCAATACACTCATGCCAACCTTAACCAGAGTTTCATTGCTTTATGTGGAGAGACCTTTTTCCTAATTGTTTAGTCTATGACTTGGCAAATTTTGGGTAAACTCAGAGGATAGATTTTATTAAGCTCACTTAAAACTGCTATAAAATCAAAGGATTAGAAGGTGATGTTCAGCTTTCCCTAGAACAGTGTTGATGAACCTTTTCGGCACCAAGTGCTGAAACGGGAGCGGGCAGGCGTGCACTAGGGGGAACAGCAAAAAACTGGAAGAGCAGCTCCCTGGCGTGCACGCATGGGAGTGACGGAAACCAGAAAAGCAGGTCCCCGGCATGCATGAGTGCACCGGGAACCTGAGCTTCTGGTTTCCGACACGCACATGCGTGCCAGTCAGCTGGTTTTCCAGTTTCTGGCATCCATGTGCACTTGAAGACTAGCTGGCCAGCACGCGTGTGCGCACTGGAATGCGGAAAAGCAATGAGTGACAGCTGGTGGGCCCGGAGAGATGGCTCTGCATGCCACTTCTGACACGCGTGCCTTAGGTTCGCCGTCATGGCCCTAGAATTTCATAGGCTTGTCCTGTTCCATCAGATTATCTCCTTTCTTTCCTGATATATAGCTCTGAGCTGAAGAAGCTTCTTGGATCAGAAGCAACATGTCTTCAAAGAAAAACAAGAAAGTCCAGTTGCCTCTTGAAAAAGCACCTTTGGGACAACTATGTCCTGGATGACTGAGAATATCCATAGACATTTAACTATATATGTTATGATTTATCAATTTATGATTATCTTCATTGTTACAGGTCTATCTCAGGGGTGAAATGCTCCCGGTTCAGACCAGATCGCCCGATCCGGTAGCGATGGCAGCAGGTAGTTCGGAGAACCGGTAGCAAAAATCCCTGCCTCCTGCCATGCCCAGCTGAGCCGCGTGATCATCAGAGGCTTTTTTTTTTTTACTTTTAAAAGCATTTTTTCTAAAACCTCTTGACTGAAGAGGTTGTAGAAAAAATGCTTTTAAAAGTAAAAAAAAAGCCTCTGACGATCAGGCAACTCAGCTGGAATCGTCAGAGCCTTTTAAAAGCATTTTTTTTTTTTTGGCCCAAGAGGTTGTAGAAAAAAATGCTTTTAAAAGTAAAAAAAAGTAAAAGTAAAAAAAATAATAAAGTTGGCCACGCCCACCCAGTCACATTACCCCCCACCAAGCCACGCCCACAGAACCGGTACTAATAAATTTTACATTTCACCACTGGTCTATCTGATACTTAGCTATCTCAGTTTCCTTGATTTCTGATCAAGATGTTTTATTTTTAGAAACACTGTTCCATCAAAGATACAGCAGATTTTAATTAGGGTAGAAAATTTACACAAGGTACTAAATCCACTCCCAGCAACCCTAGGCAGTATGGCCTATGGTGAAGATAAAATAAACCATTATTGACCAACATTTGGAAAGCTTCACATTTTCCACTCTGGTCCACAAAAATATTAGTTGCAAATATTGGGGAGAACTTTGAACAACCTCATTATTTTCTTTACTTGATGGACCCAACTTTTTGCTACTTCAAGGCTTGTCTTGTCCTCTCTCTAGGCCTCGTCTAGATCCAGAATGGAATGACAAAATGGCTACATTTGGCTTTTTTTTTTTCCCTCCTTTAACTACTTGGAAACCTGGAGTACTTGGAAACCTGGAGTTTTTCAAGGAAAAGCAAAGTCCAATTGCCTTTTTTAAAAAAGCATCTTTGGGACAACCATGACCTAGATGACAGAATCTCCATGGATATTTTGCAAGTAGAAAATAAGGAGAAGAAAGGGTTTAGACATTCCAAAGATGATTTGTGGAGATTTTGGCAAGCATCATTCAGTGTGAATTCTCAGAGTGTTTTTTTTTCCCTTCGTTTACTTCTTTACATTTAAAATGTAAGTTTGGGCATTCAGAGCTACAGAATGCTCAAATGCTATATATATTTTTTTCAACAAAATCAAATCACTTGTACCAGTCCTATAAAACCTATGACCCAGAAATTTAAAAACAGTTCCCTAGTCATTTATCTTGAAACACACCAGGTGCTTAAGAATCTTCCTCACTTTTGCTGATAGGGAAGCAGCAAAATCCAAAAATTTACTAAACCACTTGTTTGATGAGCCTTATTCAACTTACTGGGTCAGAAGTTTACATTCTCCAAATTGCCTCTTTTGCAACTGGATTATATGTGCAAGGCTTAAAATAATAAAAGAATTTTTTAATGTCTTCTTTCATACAGCAACCGCAATCCTTCAGCAATTTCTTTATACAGCTTCACATAAACAAATCTCTTTTTCTAGGCAAGCTGCCCGTCACACTACAGAGCATCAGTAAATGCTTCAAGAAAGGAAAAGAGCTTAAAAATTAAGCTTCTGAAATGAAGATGAAATGCAAAATGTCTACTGAAAGAAGCTATGATTTGAGAGATAGTTTTGGTCAATGATGCTAATTTATACCATTTGAGATCTTTAGTCCAGAGAGAAATAACCCTTCATTCTTTTTCCACCATGAAAGCAGTCTCAGTAGTTTCAAAAGATGATTGTACCTCTGCAAGAAACAATATATGAGGGGGGGGATCTAAGTCTTTACATAAAAAAATGAATTTAATTTAGAAAAAGATGGGTTATTTGTAAAACTGTGCCAAACTTCATTGTTCCTTCTACAAGACATAAGTGCAATTCTGCCCATGTGACAACGAGTGATAAAGGATAATTTTATTACAGAAATTATATCTAATAGTTTCTGCTTACCCAGTAAATCAAGCAGTGTGGGCAATGCCACCCTATCCAAAATAAAGATGGGAAGCTCCTGGCACCAGACATTCCAAATATCCAAATACTCAGTCTTACTTGAGTTGAGCTGAAGACTGACATAATCAGGTCCCCATAGCCTCCAGATATTGGCATCATTCAGGGGACCTGGGGCAGAAATATAAAAATAAATATCGTCAAATTACTAGTGATTACTAGTCATCCAGAACCATTGGATGACCTCGTCCAGGAGTCCATCAGAGATTAAACTGAGCCCTGTGGCATCTCACAGAATAAGGACTGCAGAATAGATTTTATCAATGTCAACTGGAACAGGCTTCAGAGGAATGAAGAGAAATGGCACAACCCTGTGCCACTCAACGCTAACTTCCCAAGCTGGTCCAGAAGGATACCATGATTGATGGTACAGAAAGCTGCTGAGAACAAGAAAAGCATAGTGCCTGATTCCACTCCCACCAGAGGTATTCTGACCAAGGCTTCCTGTGACAGTAACAATCACACATAGTCCCAAAAACCCTCTTTTTATTTCAACGGCTGTGAATTATGTTCATTCACAGCCTGTAATGAATAGTCCGACAGAAGTCTGCCACAGTCTTTCGGGATAAGGCTGATAAGCACCCACCTTTATCTCCCTTGAAACGCTGCCAAATACCTAATTGCCAATTAGCTTTGCAAGGCCAAATGGAGCACAAAGTCAAAACGGAGCTTCAGAGTTTAAACCGACCAGAACGAACAAAGTTGCTTCCTGCAAAGGCTCATATCCCTTTGTTCCATCTTATAAGAGGGGCCAATCATCTCCAAGCCTTACTCCCAAGTTGTCCCTGTTTGTCTTAACTGTTCTTGCCTTCTGGCAGCTCTGCGCATGTGCACATTGGGAACAGGCTCTCCCTGTTCCTCTGCCTCGCTGATGTCAGACTCTGGAGGCTTCGCAGTCAGCACATAACTCCCAGACAGCCCTGGCCACATCTCTGCCTCTGATGCAGAACCCTCATCCAAGCCTTCCCCAGACTCCAGGACTGGCCCATGTTCCTCCTCGGCCTCCTCACTGTCCGACTCTGCTGCCAGCTCCGCAGGCTGCCAGCGGACCACAACAAGAGGACATCCAAGAGCAAGAATCAATGATACCTCAAATCCATACCATGACCTGAACCTGAATGAAAAGGTCAAAGGGATTTTGAAGCTGCAGTCCTCCCTAAAAAGGGAGACTGAACAAAAGTGTCCAGACTAGTTGGGTTGAGCAATAGCCCTTTAAGAAAGAGGACCTTCCCTGCTTCTTTAAGATCCAGTATTGTACAGTTGTCTAAAGACTGACTCTACACCGAGTTTTCAGATGTGGCACATTAAATTGGTCAATGTACTTCTTGGCTTTAGGCTAGAGCGGAATAAATGTTGAGAATCATTTACCTTGATATGTTATATTTTGACCCAGAAGCTATGAAGAGGTTTTTTTTTTTTAAACCAGCCCAATAGGATCACTCCACTCCCTCAAGGAGGAATCAACCACTGCCTGAAGTCAATCACTTGACCCATCTGAGGCGACCTTAACCAGCCAGGAGAGGCATGGGTCTAATACAGAAATGGCCAAACAATCACAAGAGCCCTTTTCACTTCCTGAGAGTCAACAGGATCAAACTCTTCTTAGATGACCATGCAATACCCAATCTCCATAGTCTCCACTGGCCCTGTACCAAGGCTGGAATCAAGAAATGCCTTGTTTTTTTTAGGGCTTACCATGACTGCAAAATACCAGGCCTTTTTTAAGTAATGGGGGGGGGGGGAAGAAGACTTTCTTGTCATCTTTTAAAGTTTAGAAAGCAAGGGCAAACCCACCCACCCCCTTCACTCACTTTTTAGGGAAGCACAATACTAAACGAGCATCATTCTTGCTGGTGTTTGTCCATGTCTTCTCCCAGAGACACTGCAATGAACGTTTAAAGATTCTAAGAATTCAAATGTGTTTCATTTCCTAGTACAAATTACTATTCTGCCCAGTGATGTGAGAATCTGGCAGGAGCAGAACTAACCTTTTGGTTAAGATTTGTTTTACATTGATGTCTAAAGTTTCTACAAAGTGGGAAGCTGTATTGATAATCTTGGCATTTTAGAATAATTAAATTAGAGCTTTGCCTCCATTAAGCTTCATTTAAAATGGCCTAGCCTAATCCAGTATTGTACAGCTGTCTAAAGGCTGACTCTACACCGAGTTTTCAGATGTGGCACATTAAATTGGTCAATGTACTTCTTGGCTTTAGGCTAGAGCAGAATAAATGTTGAGAATCATTTACCTTGACATGTTATATTTTGACACAGAAGCTATGAAGAGGCTCTTTTTTAAAACCAGCCCAGGAAAGTGTTGACCAAATGGTCAATCTCTGTATAGAATTGGTGCTAAAAAGATGGGCATTATTAAATTGGATCACAAAACTGTAAACTGAATCTAATTTTCAAGACAGATAGAGAGCATAAACCAACACCTATTTTACTAGAAGCCTATTTTTTAAAATAAAGAATAGTTGAGTTTCAACTAGTCTTATCTCTCACAGAGCAGGGAATAAAATCTTCTGGACATGAACTTTTATTTTAACCTTTTGAATTTTTGAATAGTTTTATTTTTCAATTGATAATTATATCCTTAATTAATGACCTTTTTTTTTTAACAAATGCCAGGAGAAAGTAAATAAATGTTTACATCCAGCATGGATATGGATCAAGTTAGAGCCATTTTATAACAACAGAAAGGATATTGACACATATTTAATCTGACTTTGGTTAACATTTCCTAATTATTATAAAAATTAATATAGGAAATGGACTATAGAAGTTACGTGTTTTTTTAATAGTCTTTATTCAACTTTTTTTAGATTTTAAAATCACATTTCCACTTTTACAGCTTTCAGTTATCAGTATAAATTCTTATTACATATTTTCCATTTATGGTCTTTTATTTTATACAATATGTTTTGTTTTGTTTTTGTATTTATACATCTAAATAGATAATACCTTTTGCTATATTATACAATTGTTCACTTCTAGTATAAGTTTTGTAGGAGTAAGTATTTTTATTTACCTTATTAGAAACTAAGGGATAAGTAATTGGCCAAGTAATTGATAATATAAAAATTACCTAAGTGAATGTACGGCTTATGAGTATAGAGAAGTTTTCTCATTAGCCAGATTTGACAGCTCACCTGAAGACATAAATGAGGGTCGCCTTAAATCCTGAAACCAGAATAAATCTCCCTTTGTTTAAACGGACATGCAGAAGCAATGGAGCATGTCCCTTCTTTCTTGTGCTTCATTATAAATCTGACAGACCATTTTTTAAAAATCATGCTTACACATAAGGATTTGGTGATGTTTTGCATTGTTTTCCCCCATTCTTTGTAGAACTGTTCTGAGCAATTTTATGGATGGTTTCAGTGGTGAAATCTGAACTGGTTTGCTACCGGTTTGCTGGCTGTGCATGCGCATTGTGCGCCAAATGCATGCTGCATGTGCACATGTGCAGTGCGCATTACGCACCAAATGTGAGGTGTGCACGTGCAGTGCATGCCAAAAGGAGGCATGGGGTAAGTAGAACAGTGCGCGGGATGTGTGTGTGTGTTCAGCCGTGGCACGCGATCTTTGGAGCCTTTTTTTTTTAACCTTTTAAAAGCATTTTTTTACAACCTATTCGGCTGAATAGATTGCAAAAAAATGCTTTTAAAAGGTTAAAAAAAGGCTCGCGATCATCGGGCTGTGATCATCGGAGCCTTTTTTTTTTTTTTTTTACTTTTTAAAAGCATTTTTATTACTGGTTCCGGAGAACGGGTAGTAAAAAAATGCCTAAAAAGTAAAAAAAGAAAAGAAAAGTTCTGATGATCAGCTGAACAATGTGTGATCTTCGGAACTTTTTTTTTACTTTTTAAAGCATTTTTAACTACCAGTTCCGGAGAACCAGTAGTAATAAAATCCTAAAAAGGTTTTTAAAAAAAGTTCTGAGGATGACGCGTTGCTCACCTTATTGTCAGAAGTTTTTTTTTTTTTACATTTTTTACTACCGGTTCGCCGAACCAGTAGCCTTTTTTTACTACCAGTTCGGGCGAACTGAACCGAACCAGGAGCATTTCACCCCTGGATGGTTTTCCTTCATTTTAAGATTTTCTTAAACACTTGGCTTTATCCTCCTAAAACTGGCGAACCAATTTTTTTTCAGAAATAGAAGCCAATTTAGAGCAGTCACTTTCTCTAATTCCTAATTTCAAGAGCCATTTTCCCCCAGTGTTTTTGTCTTACCAGAATTCGAGTTCAGTTTATTGACCTTGACCACTTGTTCAAGCACCAGTTTATGTTATTCACAAGCTCCTCTGATTAACGTTCAGAAATAGAATTAGCTATCATCAGCATAAAAGTGATGTCATGCCCTTAATCATCTAATGACTATATTGGTAGCTGCATAGAGATATTGAATATAATTGGGGGGAAAAAATAGTATCTAAAGGTACCATACAGTAGAGAGTCATCTTGCACACTTTCAATGCTATTTTCTTGGAACTGCTTTCTGTGAAATGATTATATATCTGTGCTCTTAAACCTTTATCTACGAATTTGGCCCAGATTGATACTTGCTGAAGTCCAATAAGAATATTGCTCTGTCTACCTTCTTCCAGTTATAACTCATCTATTCAGTCCTATATCTGAGGCAAACCCCAGGATACAATAAGATCTAAATAATCAGCATCCTTCAAGAATCCATGTAACTGCATTGCTATTATATTTTTATCACTTTCCCAAGAAAAGAACGCAATCAGTTTTTATAATTTTCTGTGTTTGAGAGGGTTTTTAAGAAGCAGTCAAATCTCCATCACTTTAAGGACAACTGAGACTACACATTTATTTACTATCTGGACCTTCTCAAATTAGTCATGCTGGGAACAAATAAATTAGACGTAAGCATCTTGTCCACATGTCTAAAAGTTGGACTTGACACTGGACAGGGATGTTAAATTGGGCACTTGATTTGAAACTCTTCTTAGGGCAGCAGTTAAATCATGTCATGCTATCCTCAAAGACCTCTATTAAATTTATATTTATGCAAAGTGGCTGTACTGTAAACTCCACCTGGTATTTTTCCACTTCATTGATTAGATGTTTGCATGTGTATAAAAGCCTCTTCTGGCTACTAGAAATACTGGATAGGGGACTTGGGGCAATGTGAAGTGAAAGTATGGGGCCTCTTGGCTTTAGAAGTGGAACAGCCTTGAATGGATGTTTCACATGAACTTTCACTGAAATGAACTCATGCTGTGAAGCTTTGCACAGCTCTACTAAATTTATTACAGCAGGCACCCATGGGATATAAAACATTATTTCTTGCAACCAATTCTACCTTGGACAAGACAAGAATCCAAAAACACCGACTAGCAGTCAGTCAGTACGACCACAAATCTCCAATCTCAATCCACATCGACACCGAACAAAAGCAGTTCGACTCAGAACAGAACAAAAATCATTGGCCACGTGTTGTGGCCCGTCAGCGGCCTGTGCAGTTAGTAGCTGATTCTGACAGCGAAGAGGCTGGTGTGGGTGCTGCGCCAGCAGCTTGTGCAGCTGATGCTCGAGTCAGACAATGAGGAGGCTGGAGAAGATGTGGTGCCAGAGGCGGGGATTCAGCTAGGGCCTTCAGAACCTCCAGAAGTTCCCATAAGTGAAGAGGAAGAAGAGGAGGAGCGTCTTCTCAATGCACGAGCGCGCAGAGCTGTTAAAAGGCAGGAGTGGCTCCTCAGGAGGAGGTCTCCTTGAGAGTAAGGCTTGGGGCTAATTGGCCACTCCCCTAGCCTATTTAAGGAAGGATGATGACTGATGCAATTTGCAGGAAACAACTTCGTTCATATTCCTTCGCATCTTGATTCCAGAAACGTTTGATTCGGTTCTTGTTTCTCTCTTGTCAGTGTTCCTGCAAATTGCTTCTGGGCATTCTGCCAACCACAGTAAGATTATGGTTATCTGAAATACTGTGCCTCAGAATTTAGTTATTATTCTTTGGATTCTTGTCGGTTGTTAATGAAGTTAAATTAACAGCTCTTGTTCAGAAAAGACTGATTTAAACTGTACTTGTATTCAAACAACTACTAAGAAAGCTCATTAGTAGTCCTTAATTAGTAAACTAAGGTTTGTATGGACTTTGTGTGTGCTGCGTTCTTTGGGGTCTGTAGCTGGAGCAGAACACCATGCCACCACCCATGCAAATTTGTTGAAATCTTGTATTCAACATACAGGTCGACCAAAAACATATCAATTTGGAACTAGTGTACAAACCCGTAAGAACCCAGATCTATTGGACAACCAACCAACGATGACTACCTATGCACCAGATCAGGGGTCGGCAACCTTAAACACTTAAGGTTAAGGTCCGGTTAGGACCTTAAACAATGATCCTAACCAGAAGACCCCCATTCAATTCTGGAGCCAACCCAGAAGTCTGGTTCCCCACCATAGAGTCTCCTCCTAGCACAGTGTCCTTTTTCCTCTACCTTTTTTTTTAAAATTTGATTTATATGCCGCCCTTCTCTGGAGACTCAGGGCGGCTTACAATGCGTTAAGCAATAGCCTTCATACTTTTGTATATTTATGCAAAGTCAGCTTATTGCCCCCACAAACTGGGTCCTCAATTTACCTACCTTAGAAAGGATGGAAGGCTGAGTCAACCTTGAGCCTGGTGAGATTCGAACTTACAGTAATTGCAGACAGCTGGTGTTAATCACAATGCTATCAGTCTGCTGAGCCACCAGGCCCCTACCTGTCCTAACCGAAAGCCCTATCAATTGTGGAGCCAACTGGCGACAGGGAGCCGCAGCAGAGGGATGAAAGAGCCACATGCGGCTCCAGAGCCACAGGTTGCTGAATCCTGTACCAGATGATCCTCACATGACATTACTAGTCGATCACACAATCAATTGACTACATCACCACACAAGACCAATATAAACAGAGGACAACTGAGACAAGATGCTTCAATTTAAGCCCCGTTGATGATGTTGCCTAGGCTGGCAGTGAAACGTTTGGGAGCTGAAGAAACCACTGCCAATACGATTTCTTGTGATAGATGCCCTAAATCCTTCACAGTTCTGCTAGACAGCTATTAAAAAAGAGGTACAAAGAATCTTTCCAATACACATGTCCATGATAACATGTTTGGTGTGACTGAGACTTTGGTTAACAGCTGTCATCTAGTTTGTTTTTTGTTGCCCAGAATTCTGGGTAAATTGGATAAATACATTAGTTTGATTTATGAAGAAAATTTTACTTAAAGTTTGGTCTAGTGGGTAAGGCACCAGGCTAGAAGGTAGGAGACTGTGAGTTAAGTCCCTTCTTAGCCAACAACACCTCACAGAATTCATGCTATTGTTGGGGGGAAAAGAGGAAGAAGTTATGTTGGATATGTTCATTGAGTTGAATTATTTCTAAAAATAATATAGGCTGCATACAAACAAACAAACAAATAAATAAGAATATTGCATTAGAATAAGGCCATCAATGTTCAAAGTAAAAATTCAGCACCTACCCTGGCCTAATTTACCATATTTTTTGGAGTATAAGACGCACCTTTTTCCCCAAAAGAAGAGGGTGAAAATCTCGGTGTGTTTTATACTCCGAATGTAGCCCCGCCCAGCTTCTCAAACGGAGGTTGAGCATCAGAAACAAAGCTTCAGAAAAGAAGCCCCCAAATAGAGCTTCAGAGACTTTTATTCTGAAGCTCTGTTTCGGAGGGTTTCAGAGGCAAGAAAAAAAAGTTTTTTCTGAAACAAGAGTTTCAGAAGTTTCAGAAGCAGGAAAAAAAAAGAAGGCACAGAGTTCACAACCAAGGAACCTGTTGCTAAAATTCACCTCTGGGAACAGCTGATTTGGGGGTATTTGATCCACCCACCAATCAGCTTTTTTCTTATTTTCGTCCCCAAAAACTAAGGTGTGTCTTATACTCCGGTGCGTCTTATACTCCGAAAAATACAATAATTGCTGTGGATTCTGTTATGACCCACACACATAGAAATGACAATGTCTGTCATGGAGATGTTGAGATTGTAAGGAAAACAGAGGTGGCAGCCTAATTATGCATCAAAAAACATGTTTGATTAAATCCTGTGAGCTAATCTAAATAAATTAGGGCATGGTAAAGGAAAGAGCACTTGCTATTCTTATCAACTGGCTGATGAATTAGAGCAGCTGCATAGCCTCTTTTAAACACTGTATCCTTGAACATCTCTTGAAGGTTGATCTCGCTCACCATCTAAGATAAAACTGGCGCCACCATCAGCATTAATTGGTGACGCCAGTTGAAAAGAATGATCTCCCCTACAGTGTTATGTACCACTGGAAAAGTGACATAGCCTGGATTTCATACTTACATGCTATTGATATTTTTACGTGATTGAATAATGATAATTATCCTGCTTCTTTTTTATTCCTTTAGCAATGAAAAATAACTAATGTGAAATTTCTTTTCTAACTTTTCTTGTAAAATGTTTACAATTATGGATCTGATTTGCATTCAGGATGGAGCAAATGTGCCTGCCACTACCAAAGTTATTGTGATTTACTTATTCTAAAGTCTTCTTTAACATTGATTCCCTACACACACACACACACGCCCCAGAATCATTTGAAAATCTTTCTCAAAACAACAGCTGTGCAGTTTGGGATTTTTTTCTCCCTACCGTACAGTATGTTTTTAATATTTCAACAATGGCCCAAATGTTTTATATCTTTTTCGTACAGCCACATTCCGGCTTGATTGCCGACGACATCAGCAGACTGGCATCTGTCTGATTAGGCACAATCACATTAGCCAAACTTATACACGGCGACAGGAAATTTAGTTACAGATTCAGCATAAATATCTCTGCAGATTTGTTTTTGTTTTTCTTAATGAATATGTAAGAAGAAACTCTCCTTCTCGGATATATTTGGAGAAAAGGCAGAAGGAAGAAAAGCACAGAGCTGAAATTGCTCAGGTATTAAGTGTAAAATGTGACTTGAAAGTAGATTCTCAGGCTCTCACTGTAAAAGAGAGAGATGAATATATACCAATAAAGACACACTTTTGAAAAAAAAAATGAGAAGGGGGGAAGAAAACAAGATGATTTTTAATGGTTTTGCAGAACAAGAACTATATTTACATACGCATAGTTTAAACACAAAAGGCAAGCTACTCCAGGAATGCAGCCTTTTCATATTTCAGCAGTATATTTAATTTCCAGTAAGGACTGACTCTTACACAGATATTACAACTTATTACCACAAAATTTCTGTGGCTAAGTGAGATGTGTTGAGCAAAATTTGCCCCATTTTACAACCTTTCCTGCCCCATTTCTTAAGCGAATCACTGCAGTTGTTATATTAGTGACATGGTTGTTAAGTGAATCTGGCTTCTCCGTTGATTTTGCTTGTCAGAAGGTCGCAAAAGGGGATCACATGACCCCGGGACACTGCAACCGTCATAAATATGAGTCAGTTACAAAGCATCTGAATTTTGATCACATGACCGTGAGGAATGCTGCAATGGCTGTAAGTGAGAAAAACGGTCATAAGTCACTTTTTTTCAGTGGTGTTGTAACTTTGAATGGTCACTAAACGAATTGTTGTAAGTGAAGGACTACCTGTATTTCAGATACTTTTGAGGAAGAAATTAAGGGTTGTGATACTGTGATACTCTTAATTTGATTTGATTTGGGCCTCATTGGAAGGAATGACAATAACAAAACAAGAAACTTTCCTGAGTTCCATCTGGCTTCAAATCATGTTTCACCATTCATAGAGGAGTTTGACGTAGCATAAAGAGTACTTTTCTCTTTTTCTCCACAACTACCCTGTGAGATAGATTGGGCTGAGGGAGGATGATTGGGTCAAAGGTCACCCAACGGACATCCCTGGCTGTTTGTTGTTGTTAGTTGTGAAGTCGTGTCCAACCCATTGTGACCCCATGGACAACATTCCTCCAGGCCTTCCTGTCCTCTACCATCCTCTGGAGTACATTTAAACTCACACCTACTGCTTCAGAGACTCCATCCAGCCACCTTGTTCTCTGTCGTCCCGTTCTTCTTTGAGTTCCATCTTCAGGATCTGGTCTTCTAAAGAGCAGTCAGGATGATCTCCTCTAGGACTGCCCGGTTTATTTATTTATTTTATTTATTTAATTAAATTTATATACCGCCCTACTCCCGAAGGACTCAGGGCGGTGAACAGCCATAAAATAAAACATATAGATACAAAATTTAAAACAGAGATAAAACCGATTAAATAAATTTGGCTGAACCATTTTAAAACCCCAATAATTTAAAACCAAATTTAAAATTCCCGTTTAAAAGAGGAAAATTTAGGTCAGGCCAGCTTGATGAAATAGGAACGTCTTCAGCGTGCGACGGAAGGTACGCAGATCCGGGATCCTCCGTATCTCCGGGGGGAGCTCGTTCCAGATAGTAGATGCCCCCACAGAGAAGGCTCTCCCCCTGGGGGCCGCCAGTCGACATTGGCCTTGCTCTTACTATATCTCTTGCATCTCTGTCTCTCTCTCTGTGTGTCTTGCTGTGTGTGTGTGTATACATGCATTCCTTCAAATCAATGTTGGCAGTAGCAATAGCATTAGCACTTAGACTTATACATCGCTTCATAGTGCTTTATAGACCTCTTTAAGCGGTTTACAGAGTCAGCATATTTCCCCCCCCCCCAACAATCTAAATCTAAATCCTCATTTTACCAACCTCGGATGGATGGAAGGCTGAGTAAAAACCTTGAGTTAGTCAGAATCAAACTGCTGGCAGTCGGCAGAATTAGCCTGCAATACTTCATTCTAAGCACTGCACCATCACAGCAACTGCCTGACCTAGTTCCTGCAGTTTTCTTGGCAAGAATTTCACAAGTGGTTTGTTACTGCCTTCTTCCTAGGGCTGAGAGGGAGTGACTGGCTCAAGGCCACCTAGCTGAATTCATGCCCAAGGCAAGACTAGAGCTCCTAGTTTCCTGCTTTCTAGCCTGATGTCTTAACTGCTACATCAAACTGGGTCTCTCTTAATATCCCTATTCAAATTTATTTTATGGATATATACATACATACTTATGTGCATGTTTTACATTTTAGTAAGCATTCTGCCACTTCTCCAGTTCTGGCCATTTGTTTTAATTTACGAACATTTCTTTAAATAGAAGAGGAACATTTCCCATTTAGGGTCTTGTTCTTGTAATCAACTGCTGCTAGCAACAATGTCGAAACCTTGATTTGGAGGCTGAAAAGCAAACTCCGCAGTGTGATAATGCCTCACTACTTATCACCACTATAATTAGTTTTCTATTGGCTATGCTAGTTTTCCTTTTGGGTTCTGATATCAAGGTGCAGTGAAGCATGCAAGCTATTAAGGCAGAGAGTCTAGAAAGAAATAGAGAAATGAAGATTACAAGGTTATAGATCAGGTAGGAAATACATACAAAGCAGTCATAAAAATAAAGGACTGGTGAACTATTTTTTCTACCAAGAGCCATTGATCAGTAAGATCAATAGGGCTTGCCAGAAAATTTGAGTGGGAGGCTGCAGTTGATAGTGCGTGGAATCAGATCAAAAAGTGGGTACAGTTTAATCTAGATCAGACTAACAATCACTCACTGGGGCCAGTGCCCTATCCACCAAGAGCTCACTGCTCCAGCTATCCAAACTGCCAACCAGAAAATATTTCCAAGTGCTCCAATCTTTCTATCCTTCCATTAGTTTAATATCTTCATTTTATCTCACTCATCACCTGATAGCATTTTGTATCCTCTAGGCATGCTCCTCCTGAACATTTTAAAATTATTTTTTGCTATTTCAATTTTCTCTTTTCTTTTTTCTTTTCCTTCCTTCCTTCCCTTCCCTTCCCTCTCTTTCTTTCTCTTTCTCTTTCTCTCTCTACCTCTTTCTTTCTTTCTTTCTTTCTTTCTTTCTTTCTTTCTTTCTTTCTTTCTTTCTTTCTTTCTTCCTCCAGTTCAGTGTTGACTCCTGGTTACTAACTGGACAAATCCCATGCAAGTTTTCTCTTTCAAGATTCAAGAAATGGTTTGCCATTGCCTGCTTCATTGGGCTGAGACAGAGTGACTGGCCCAAAGGCATCTTTGTGTCCAAGACAGGATTAGACTCATGCCATCCTGCTTTCCTGCCTGATACCTTAACCATTACAGCAAAGTGTTCCTCTTCATAAAAATACTTTCTTTTTAATCCTTACTCGCACCCTATTAGCTATTCACCTGACTAGACAAAGGCCAATAGTAACTTTGGATTCCACTTTCATGACACAGAATGCAAGATATACACATTAAAGAAATGCATATATAAATGTGCAACAATTTAATTAAATTTTTCAATACAGGCTCACACACAGACCTTACTTAGTGATTGCCTCAAACAGCAACTGTTCGCATTTATGACAGTGATGAAAAAATAATTTTGTGACCAGTGCCTCTATTTATTATTTTTGTAGGTCTGAAAAGCACAGGAGAGCTGAAGCAAGATTGTAAGACAGTCATGGTTTCACTTAGTGACCACTTGGCCTACAACCAACTCCCAATTGTGGTTGCTGAACGAGGACTACCTCTCTGTACAGGTAGTCCTCAACTTACACCCATTCATTTAGTGAATGTTCCAACAACACCACTTATGGCTGGTTTTCATACTTACGATTGTGTTGTGGCCCGCCAGAGGCCTCCGCGGATTGTTGCTGATCCCAATGACGAGGAGGCTGGTGTGGTGCTGTGCCAGCAGCCTGTGCAGCTGGCGCTCGAGTTGGACAGCGAGGAGGCTGAAGAAGATGTGGTGCCAGAGGTAGGGATTCAGTTAGGGCCTTCAGAACCTCCAGAGGTTCTTTTAAGTGAAGAGGATGAAGAGGAGGAGCCTCTTCTCAATGCACGGGCCACAGAGCTCCCAAAAGGCAGGAGTGGCTCCTCAGGAGGAGGTCTCCTCAAGAGTAAGGCTTGGGGCTAATTGGCCACTCCCTTAGTCTATTTAAGAAAGAACGCAGCTTGCAACAAGCTGCAGGAAACAACTTTAGTTCGCTAATCATCGCGTTGGGATGTCTCTGCAACCTTGCTTCTGGGCTTTCTGCCAACTCCAGTAAGACTCTGACTATTTTATCTGTGGAATACTGGCAGGCTGTTAAGAACATTTATTAACAGCCAGCATTTGCTAAAACTGCGTTATTTGAGTAAACTAAGTTTTGTTCAGAGTTTGTGTGTGCTGTGTTCTTTGGGATCCGTAGCTGGGGCAGAACAGATTGTGATCATAGTCACATGATCAAAATTCAGGCATTAGGCAACTGATACGTATTTATAACAATTGCACTATCCCAGCTAGCTTCCAACAAGCTAAGTCAATGGGGGAAGCCAAATTCGCTTAACAACATCATGATTCACTTAATTGCAATGATTTGCTTAACATCTGTGGCAAAAAAGATAATAAAGTGAGGCCCAACTCACTTAACAACTGATTTGCTTAGCAAATTAGGGCTCAGTTGTGGTTGTAAGTTGAGGACTAACTGTACAGGTGTGCATAGACACATATCCACACCCACGCACACGGATTACATAAACAACAGCATTCCAACTGAAGTGAAATTATTTTGAAGCAACTCCATCTTCTTTTCACAGTTTCTCTATTAGTTTTAGCAAGGAAAATTCCTCCATAAACAAAATATCGCCCTCCTGACAATTTTAATTAAATGCACTACGGTAATTAAGGAAACAGTTACATCTTCACCTGTTCAGAGTTTATAATGGCAATAACTTCCGGGTCAGGTGTTTCTTCTTAATAATTACGTCAGTGCAGAGTGATAATTGAAACATGCTAAGATAGTTATAAACATTCTTCTATCATGAAATGTTTACAAACTTCTGGTGCATTTATCAATTCATTTAATTAGACACCAGATTTTAGAAACCTCACAAAGATCTGTAAAAAGTTACTGTAACTTGCCACATGGAAATTCAATTTCGGTTTTTAATGTACAGAATCATGCATATATATGATTTTATGGTCTGGAACATAATACGGAAGAATTTAATATGCATGTGTATCAGTCTGTGTGTATGCTGCCACTGCTAGTTTTTAGACATATAAAAATATCCCTAAAGGTAATGAGATATTACATTTAATATACAACTGCAGCTAAAAATGGTAACTAAGTAGCTTATCTTTGCCTCCCCATATATCATATTAAAATTTGTACAACTTATGATTCAACCAATACAATTTTCCTGAGAGCTATGAGTGAAAAATTCCAGGAATGTATGCCAAGAGTTTATAATCCAGAGGTGAAATCCAGCAGGTTCTGACAGGTTCTGGAGAACCGGTAGTGGAAATTTTGAGCACTTCAGAGAACCGGTAGCGAAAACTTTGAGTAGTTTGGAGAACTGGCAAATACCACCTCTGGCTGGTCCCAGAGTGGGGTGGGAATGGAGATTTTGCAGTATCCTTCCCCTGGAGTGAGGTGAGAATGGGGATTTTGCAGTATCCTTCCCCTGAAGTGGGGTGGGAATGGAGATTCTGCAGTATCCTTCCCCTGCCATGCCCACCAAGCCACGCCCACCAAGCCACACCACACCCACCAAGCCACGCCCACAGAACTGGTAGTAAAAAAAAATGGATTTCACCATTGGTATAATCCCAAAAGGGTGTGTGAAAAGAAGTGGCAGAACCTGGGGTGGAGTGAAATGAGGGATCAGCCTAGAATGCCTACATAGCCACAAGCAAACCAAGTCCATCCCTCTTTGAATGCTATTGTCCCTTATCTAATCCCAAGCAGGTTCTAACCATTAATTGAGAAGATTCTTGTTCATAGACTGCAGCAATAAATCAGTTTAACTGAACTTTCACTTGTGGATCTGGTCTTTTGTATCTTCACAGGGTCCTCCAAGGGATGAAGATCATCTCAGCTGCCCACTTAAAGCAAAGAGATTCCTACATTAGCTAGAAGCAATATAGGAAAATGCTGGAGGTGGATAGACTCTTTAGTGACAATGGCAAAAGCATAATTTCATACTGTGCACCTTGTCTTTTTTTTTTTTTTTAACTAAGAAAGCTACATGGGTAGTCCAGATGAAGTACTGATATGAAGTGGGATCAGAGGTGGGTTTCAGCAGGTTCTGACCAGTTCTGGAGAAGCGGTAGTGGAAATTTTAGTAGTTTGGAGAACCGGTAGTAAAAATTCTGACTGGCCCCGCACCCATCCATTCTCTGCCTCCCAAGTCCCAGCTGATTGGGATGAAATGGGGATTTTGCAGTAACCTTCCCCTGGAGTGAGGTGGGAATGGAGATTTTACAGTATCCTTCCCCTACCATGCCCACAAAGCCATGCCACTCCCACCACGCCACTTCCACAGAATCGGTAGTAAAAACTTTTGAAATCTGTGTGGGATGATGAACCCCTGAAGTCGGACCACACTTAAGATGCAACTGAAAAAGAGTGGATTGTTGTTTTTTTTTAATTCTAATGATATTTATGTTTGTTTGTTTCTTTATTCATGTCAGAAGCATCACAATTAAAATAAGGCTTGCGATATGACACAAAATGTAAAATACAATATACAAGATTAAAATGAAATGCATGATTAAAATATTAAATCAGATTTTGCCCAGAAACTAGCAACATTAATTGCATTCTGTCACACTGCCAGGAGGTCCTGTACTACACTGATTGGGGACACAAAGGGCAGGTACACATATGCTTTGTTCTCTGCACGTTATCACAATTGTAAAAAGTAGAAGCAACTGGATATCCACAGTTGTTCAGAGTGTCTCTGGATTTTGTTGTACCTGTATGATTTCCATAATTTGCAGCAATGGTGGGATTCAAAAACTTTTATTACCAGTTCTGTGGGTGTGGTTTGGTGGGCGTGGCATGACTTGGTGGGCGTGGCATATCTTGGTGGGCGTGGCAGGGGCAGGGGAAGGATACTGTAAGGAGTACTGAAAGGAGCCTGAGTGGCGCAGCAGACTAATGCTACTGTTAAAGGTAGTATTTAGCTTCCAGCTGCCTGCAATTACTGCGAGTTCAATTCTCACCAGGCTCAAGGTTGACTCAGCCTTCTGTCCTTTCTAAGGTAGGTAAAATGAGGACCCGGTTTGTGGGGGCAATAAGATGCCTTTATATAAAATATATAAAAGTATGAAGGCTATTGCTTAACGCCTTGTAAGCCGCCCTGAGTCTCCGGAGAAGGGCGGCATATAAATAAAAAATAAAATAAAATAAAACTCCATTCCCTCCCCACTCCAGGGGAAGGTTACTGCAAAATCCCCATTTCCTTCCAATCAACTGGGACTCAGGAGGCAGAGAATAGATGGGGGTAGGGCCAGTCAGAGGTGGTATTTACCGGTTCTCCGAACTACTCAAAATTTCCGCTACTGGTTCTCCAGAACTGGTCAAAACCTGCTGAATACCACCTCTGCTTTGCAGGTGCCACCTCCTCCGTTGGTTCCATCCAGTGTTGGTTCTTTGTAGCTTAATCTAGCCATTATATTTATGACATGGCTAGATTAAAGCCTTTGGCATGTCTAGTTGTTGATGCAGGAAGAGAATATCTGAAGCTGCAAAGACAGAATTATAGTGGGAACATGGAATGTATGAAGCGTGAATATAGGAAAGCTCAACACAGTGAAATGTGAAATGAATTAACTGCAATGACATCTTAAGCATCAGTGAATTGAAATGGACTGGTAATATACACTTTTGACAGTGTACTACTCAGGACTTTAAAAAGAAGGGGGAACAACATCGCTTTCATGCACAGGAAGGATGTATCAAGGGTTAGTACTTCAATACAATGCAGTTAATGATAAAATAACATCAATTAGACTTCAGGACAACCCTTTCATATGATGATTATCCAGGTTTATGCTCGAATCACTGATGCAGAAGAAGAGAAATTTAACAAATACAAGCAAGATGTGCTGCTTGCGATAGAGATTGGAATGGCAAAGTTGAAATTGTAAGGAGAAAAATGCAGTTGAACTGTATGTCCCAGGAAACCAAAATGAAGCAAGAAAACAACTTATCCATTTCTGCTTCTCCAGTGATTTCTTCATTGCTAATGCAGGTCTCAAAAAGCCAGAACAATTCCTATATAAGTGAATATCAACAGATGGAATACACAGGAATAAAAGTGACTCCATCATTGGAACAAGGAGAAGGAAAGGCTCAGCTATAATAGCAGAGATCAATCTTGGGTTGACTGTGGAATAGATCATTAACTACTGTGGAAAGAAATATCCATCTGGTTCAGTTACAAGCCGGGAGAAAGACACTGGAAACATGGAGGCTGATTGGAAAGAAGGTTTAATGATGAACAGAACCACCAAGCACATGGTTCCGATGCAGCTGACAAAATGGAGTTTAGAGTGATGGGTTTTATACCTTCTTTAAGCTTTGCACTTGAGCTTCCTGTTACTGTGCAAGAACATCTATTCTATTGGCTGTTGTCAGATTCCCATGGGGCCATGTAGGGGTTATGTAGGGGTCATAGCTGGCGCTATAGGCAAAGTACAAATCCTAGGTGTTTGTCTGAGCTAGGTTTGGTTGAAGTTTTGACTGCTCTGAGGATGATGCAATAATTCCTATTGTGGCTTAATGGCTTTGTCCTGTTTCGGATCTTGAGTGATGGCTAATCCTACCATTTTTCCTTCCTTTCAAAATGTCCTGTCTTGAATGGATTACCAAATCTGCATTTCTAAAAGCTGGCCTCAGTGTCTGATGGGGCTATTGAGGAAAGTGGGGGTTGCTTTCTGCCACCCCAAAAAACATGTTTCTCCATTTCTCCCTTTGGGGAAATATAACAATCTGCCCTTTATAATATTCCTCAAAAAAAAATATTCATTCTTCTAGGAGTGGGAGTGTATTCCCATAAAGATATAAAGTTTATGTGGCTTTCTTGGGAGGGAGAAGCTAGACCAGAAGTGCAGGAATGACTTGAGTATAGAGTCCTTTCTTCTTCTTTAAGTTGGCTTCACCCTCCCATTTTTTTAGTTCATCCACTTCTCCTTTTAAATCCAGAAACCAAAGGAATAATAGTTTATTGAGATAGGCCATAATAACAGCATATGGTAATTCTGTATTTTCCCTCTTATTTTCCAGTGATTCAGGGAAGAGTCAGTGTAATAATAATAATAGTTATTAATAATATTGCCTTCCCCAGGGCTTCAACTTAAGGAATGTTACTTTCCTCTTTGTTTAATAATAGTTTATGAGAGAGAGGTGGGAGGGAGGGAGGGAGGGAAAGGGAGAGGGAGGGAGGGAGGGAGGGAGAGAGAGAGAGAGAGAGAGAACGTGAAAAATATAAAGAAAAATATTTAAAAGGTGAATAAAGCAATACAGTTAAAAAACAAAGAAAAAGACAGGTATTTGCTCCATTTATATTCCACATTAGACTTTAGAAATTTAGGAAATTTAGGAAAGTCTAGACCTGTAAAATCTAATGTAGTTGTCTCCTCCTGATCTTCTTGCTGCATTTATTGTATATTTCCCATCTGATTCAATTGCATCATTTCCAGTTCCTCTTTGGAGCTTTCATAAAAATATTTCCCCTTTTTAACTATATTAAGTCAGTATGTCTGTTATTTAAAATCACTCCTTCCAATTTGTCCTAGTGCAATGGAATTCTCTTTCATTTGTTTGTCAACAAAGAATGGGAAAACCACACCTTTTATTATAGTTCTTGTAGTATATACAGTATGCATGTTTGTAATCTGCCCTTTGACTCCTTTGAAAAAAACTATTAAAGGAATGCCCCATTTTTGTAACAGTTATTGTTTCAATCACTTTATATTAAATTTATTATGCTAATTTTGATAGTCTTAAACTGCTGTTCTTAAAAGTTTTATGTAAATTGCGTGTAGAGGTAAGTATGACAGATGGAGCTACCACCTGCTCCCTCTTCCTAAAAAATGTTAACAGCATAGTAGAAGTATATAAAACCCCTCATAGTAACTGATAACTGGGCTTATTTGTTCAGAATAATTGTAGTAAAGATTTGGAGGCAGAGATTCTAAAATTAATTTAACATTTCTCAAGATATTATAAAAAAATAGTTCTGCATTTTTAAAAGAATCAAGGCAGAATGTCAGCAATGTTTCTGTCTTATTATGTCTTTAACAAAAATGTTTTCTCTGAACTTTAATTTATAGATATAGATATAGAATTCTTTATTGGCCAAGTGTGATTGGATACACAAGGAATTTGTCTTTGGTGCATATGCTCTCAGTGTACATAAAAAGGAAAGATACATTCATTAAGAATCATAAGGTACAACACTTAATGATAATCATAGGGTACAAATAAACAATCAAATCGTACTAGGAAACATGACCAGGAAAAATGATTTTCTCATCAGACTGTTTAGAATTGCAACTTCAAGATTTTGAGGAAAACAAAAATAAATTAAGGCACGGTCTTCCACATGATTTAGAACCAGTTTGGTCCAATGGTTAAGGGATCAGGTTCAAACCCAGGAGAATGTGAGTTCTAGTCCCACCTTAGCCTTGAAAGCTGGCTGGGTGACTTTGGGCCAGTCACTCCCTCTTAGCCAAATTCATCTCAGAAGATGATTGTTGTGGGGAAAATAAGGAGGATATTGTGTGTGTTCACTGTCTTCAGTTATTTATAAAAATAATAATGATGGGAAATAGATTGGATTAGATTAGATTAGATTAGATTAGATTAGATTAGATTAGGTTAGGTTAGGTTAGGTTAGGTTAGGTTAGGTTAGGTTAGGTTAGGTTAGGTTAGGTTAGAACAGGTCCTATTTAAAAAGAATGCTCAGGATATTTACCCTTGTGATTTTAGAGGCCATTTACTCAGAACATTTAGTGCAACACCAGAAACCAGATGTTTCCCAAGCAGTCATATAATGGGGAGGGAACAGAGTTACAAAGATGTTCAGGATCCATGCAACTATTCTTTTCCCCCACACGTCCATTGTAATATGTACTTTAAAGTTGCATACACAGATAGGTATTCAAATGGAAACCCAAATTCAATCCATATATGTATTCAATTCAAATTCAAAAGAGCAGGGGGAGATGATGTTTATGTACATACCTGAAGATTTTAATAACTTCTACATTGCACCACTTCTACTAATATAAAATATAACCACTAAGAAAAAGGGAAAAGATTTATGAAATCTTAAAATAAACTAGAGATTGCTTTTAAAAAAAAATAAAATAAAATGATACTAAAACATGATGGCTGGGAAGCATGTGACTGTACAACTTACATGTATAAAATACTCTTTGATTTATAATCCATCTAATATCAAAGGTTCTCTGGTTGAATTACATTTTTTTAAAAAATTAAAGAGGCAGAAAACAGGAACTTTGGGTTGGAGTGTGAAATATCAATGATTGATAAGTGTGTTTTATTCAGAACTTGGCTGCCCTGACCAGGAAATTCATTCTTTTTCATCTATAATATTTTGGAGAGAAAGTCACAAATTTATTTATTTCCACAAGAAAAGAGAATCAGAGCTACAAGGAAGCTTCATTTCTGTCAGGATTGAAAGTCCCTGTATCACCTAGAAATATAAGGATTTATCTAGAAAATCTATTGATTGATTAGGCGCCATCAAGTTGGTATTGATTCTTAGCAATTCTATAGATAGGCATTATTCTGGAATTTCTGCCCCCAACTAGACCTTCCAATGCATTCATTACTGCTATAATCAAGTCCATCTACCTTGCTGTTGCCCAGTTGTGAATTTTTCAAAGGATGTGTGTCTTCACACATAATCTGTCCAAAGTACAGGTAGTCCTCAACTTATAACCACAAGCCCAAAATGGTTATTAAATGAGTTTTGTTTCATATCATCTTTCTTGCCATAGTTAAGTGAATCACTGCAGTTATTAAGTTAGTAACATGGTTGTTGAGTGTATCTGGCTTCCCATTGACTTTGCTTGTCAATAGGTCGCAAAAGATGATCACATGACTTCAGGACACTGCAACCGTCATGTCAGTTGCCAATGATCTAAATTTTGATCACGTGACCATGGGGATACTGCAGCAGTCGTAAGTTGAAAAAACAGTCACAAGTTGTTTTTTTCCAGTGCCGTTGTAACTTTGAACAACCACTAACTTCCTTCAAAAGATCTAGCTGAAACTTGTAGGGTAAACTGGAAGGTTCCATACAATACTACTCCTGTTTTGTCAAAGGCATTTGGAGGGGCCCCACCCTATGAGCCTTTTGGAGGGCTATGAAGACCTGCCTCTTCACCCAGGCTTTGGACTAGGGTAAAAGTGAACCCAGTAAATGTAAGAGCATGGAAAGTCTATGTGATGGTATGGCACTAAGTTTGGGATATATGATAGGGTTGGTTGACTGACTGATTCTCTTTTTTATTTAATATGATTGTGAGTGGGCTAGGATTGTCTTGTATAAGATAGGCAGCCACATCACATCGTAAGTGTGATGAAAGTGTGAAAAATGATCATAAGTCACTTTTTTCAGTGCCATTGTAACTTCCATCAATAAACAAATGTTTGTAAGTCAAGGACTATGTGTGATAATTTCAATTTGATTAATTTGTGCCTCAAGTGAAGACATTGCTCTGATCTAATTATTTTCTGGCCTGTCCTTGATATTCACGGGAAACTTCTCCAACACCAAAGTCAAAAAATGTCAATACTTTCTATTTTGTTTCTTCAAAATCCAACTTTCACTTTCATACAGTGTTGTGGGAAAAAATTACGGATTTTTTCTTCACAGGTATTGACATGTCATGGCATCTAAATTTCTTTTTCAAGACCTTAATTGGTACTTAACCAAGTGACAGTCTGAAGCATGTTTATTGACTGCTGGTCTTTTATTGTTGATAATCTATCATCAATGGCAGAAACTGTACTATTTCAATCTCTCCATTGTCAGCTCTAAAGCTGATATACCTACTTAGTTTGATCTTTCTATTTCATCTCAGTCCCATTTTTGCTGTACTCCTTAACACTGATTAATACAACTTCCAAATCATTTGCATTTTCAGCTATCAAGAAAAATCTATTAGCATTTAAAAACCCTTGGATCCATTAATCTCCTCTGTTCAACCAAAGCTCAAATATTTGTTATGGAATTAACTGAACAGCTATTCAAGTTTTTGAGAATTGTTATTGTTTACACTTTATGTGCAGAATTTTGGTGGTGCAAATTAATGGCACTTGAGTCACTTCCAACAGCACAGAGGAAATCAATGTGGTGGTTGGAAGCAAAGCTATTATTCAATATTCAACTTTGCCTGCAAAATTGTCTCCAATATTACTTTTCCTGGTAGAAGAACCCATAATATGATATCCAAACGACACAATCCAGATTACTTGGAATTGATCAATCTCAAATATCATCATTCCCTTTAAAAGTGTCTTCAGATTGATTCCAAAATGATTCTCGTTTGGAAAAGATACTGTGTTAATTTTCAACTTCCATTTTTTTTCAATGGGACAGAAATGAAGATAGATAGATAGATAGATAGAATTCTTTATCGGCCAAGTGTGATTGGACACACAAGGAATTTGTCTTTGGTGCATATGCTCTCAGTGTACATAAAAAGAAAAGATACATTCGTCAAGAATCATAAGGTGCAACACTTAATGATAGTCATAGGGTACAAATAAGCAATCAAATCATACTAGGAAACAATATAAATCGTAGGGAAACAGCAACAAGTTACAGTCATATAGTCATAAGTGGGAGGAGATGGGTGATAGGAATGATGAGAAGACTAATAGTAATAGTAATGCAGCCTTAGTGAATAGTTTGACAGTGTTGAGGAAATTATTTGTTTAGCAGAGTGATAGCATTTGGGAAAAACCTGTTCTTGTGTCTAGTTGTTCTGGTGTGCAGTGCTCTATAGCATCATTTTGACAGTAGGAGTTGAAACAATTTATGTCCAGGATGCGAGCAGTTTGTAAATATTTCCACAGCCCTCTTTTTGACTCATGCAGTATACAGGTCCTCAATGGAAGGCAGATTGGTAGTAATTGTTTTTTCTGCAGTTCTAATTATCTTCTGAAGTCTGTGTCTGTCTTGTTGGGTTGCAGAACAAAACCAGACAATTATAGAAGTGCAGATGATAGACTCAATAATTCCTCTGTAGAACTGTATCAGCAGCTCCTTGGGCAGCTTGAGCTTCCTGAGTTGGTGCAGAAAGAACATTCTTTGTTGTGCTTTTTTGATGACATTTTTGATGTTAGGTGTCCATTTTAGGTCTTGAGGTATGATAGAACCTAGAAATTTGAAGGTCTCTACTGTTGATACTGTGTTGTCTAGTATTGTAAGAGGTGGTAGTGTGGGAGGGTTTCTCCTAAAGTTTACCACCATTTCTACAGTTTTGAGTGTGTTCAGTTCCAGATTGTTCCGGTCAGACCACGAGGCTAGTTGTTCAACCTCTCATCTGTATGCAGATTCATCATTGTCTCGAATGAGACCAATCACTGTGGTATCATCTGCAAACTTCAGTAGTTTAACAGAGGGATCACTTGAGATGCAGTCATTGGTATATAGAGAGAAGTGGAGAGAGCACACAGCCTTGGGGGGGCCATGTGCTAATTGTACAGGTATCCAATGTGATTCTGCTTAGCTTCACCTGCTGCTTCCTGTCTGTTAGGAAATTTATGATCCACTTACAAGTGTGTTAAGGTACTGCTAGCTGGTTTAGTTTAGTTAGAAGAATGTCTGGAATGATGGTATTGAATGCTGAACTGAAGTCTACAAAGAGGACCCTTGTGTAGGGTCTTGTGGAGATTCAAGATGTTGTAGGATATAGTGCATAGTAGGCTGTGCATAGTAGGCATTGAAGGAATGTGCTGATTTAATGAAAATGAAATCAAATTATCCCAACAAAGCAGACTTATAAATTGAAACTTATAAATTTAACTTGTTTCAGGATAGTGAATTACATGACTGTAATTCATGTAATTCATGTAATCATGTAATACATCACATGATTTCCCAGTCATAGACTTCCAAACTGCTTCATGGAATCAGCGATAGGTTTTTTTTTGTTTGTTTGGTTTTTTTTACTCTTTCTGGATTTGTTATGCACAATATAGTATATTGCATTTATCTGAATAATGTGGTAATGACAGTAGTGGTAGTGATGAATGATGTGATTGACTGATATTGACACAAATAACCACCAATCAGTTTAATGCCTTTTACAACTTCATTTAGATTAGGGTAATTTTACTTGAATGGTTTAATACAGGATACCACTTAACCCTTAGGATTGATCTGCTTCATATTCCATTTGTCAAAGGACCTCCACATGTATCTCCAAAAGCTCACTTCAGTTTAATTTCACAACATTTTAACACTCATCCCTGTATGTCACTTGTAACATCAAAAGCTCCAAACCTTTCACTAATTAAACAAGGAAAGTAAAGAAGGCTAGTAAATAAAAATAATAATAGTCAGCAAGCTTGAGGTTGAATTCATTCTTTTTTTTGGCAGCATTCTTGTTCACAGTAAACATACAGCATTTCTAAGAAATTTCTGAGCCTAAGAAATAATACGAAACTCTCTTTAAATATAAGAGCAATCTAATCCATCAGTATTGTGGGTCTTTTTGAATATCTCTATTTGAAAGCTTTTGTTTAAAATGATATGATCCTCTTTATGTGAAAATTAGAACATCAGCTATTTGCCTAGATATACTGTATGTGCTATTGTTATAAAATACAGCAACAATAAAAGGCAAGAAGATTGATGGGCATTTCCATATAGAAAAGACAAAGTATTTTATAGGGGAGGGCTCTCTTCAGCAACTTTGAAAACCTAGAATTGATTGCTGTGCATTGTGGCATTTTGTTTCATTACATTTTGCAACTTGCTGTTTGAAATTCTGATGGAAGTAGATGAATCGATATTTGATGGGGCTCTGTCAGGATAAAAACTGTACCCTGAACTGTGTTTGCAATTGCAATTTGAAACCCTAAAAAAAAGAAACAAGAAAAATATTTGAACATATGAATGTAACAGAAACATACAAGATGTGAGTTTAAGGAAAATACTGTTTAGATTGAGATAGATAGATAGATAGATAGATAGATAGATAGATAGATAGATGATAGATAGATAGATGGATAGATAGATAGATAGATAGATAGATAGATAGATAGACGGATGGATGGATATTTTATATTTTCCTCAAAATATAAATCCCAATAATTTGTCAGCAGAGAAATTCTGGGAGAAAAATATGCAGAAAGCAAGCTTTCATCAAAGCCACATGAACTGACAAAAAGGCAAGCCACTGTTCTCTATAAAAACAAGCTTTGGCTGTTAAGTATCTGCAGAAATAATTTAAAGGATTTTTTTTTTTTAAAAAAAAAAAACCTTCCATTGTCTTGCATACTATTTCTTTAGATCACAACCAAAGTACAGTGGATCAGGAGTGTGGTTAGAGAACAGAATGCTATTTTTGAAATTGTTTTTACCTTCAGAATATTTCACATTCCCTTATGTATAGAAATAAATGTTTTAATCAAAAGTAACCACCCCTTTACTTTGCATTGTGTATCTCTTTTCATTGTTTGAAAAAGAGTTCCTATGACTAGGAGCCAAAAAGGTATCAACGGTATGTTTCCTCTTGATAAACTTAGAAAGTAGTGAGAGACAGTGTTGCATGGGAAAAACAAGGTTGACAGAACTATTGGATAAATGAAGAATGAATGAATCTGTTGAATTATTGACTATACAATAGCTGATACTGTGAGATGATAGAGGCCTACAGCACCTTTAGAATTACTTCAAAGTCCTTTTTTTTTCTTTCTTGATTTACTTAATTATTATACTGCCACACTCCTGGCAGTTTACAATGTAAAATATTAATAAAATTATACTGCATATATTTTGTTGACCACAATTATTTTATCGCAGACATAAATAACCAACATGAGCTAAACACATAAACCTCTTCTGGAAGTGAAGGTGTCAAAGAGAAATAATTGGCAGAAAAGGATGATATTCTTGAATAGCATGAGCCTAAGGAAGGACCAAGAAAGTGGTTTAAAGCACCCTGTTATTAACACAGCTGCCTGCAATTACTGCAGGTTCAAATCTTACCAGGCTCAAGGTTGACTCAACCTTCCATCCTTTCTAAGGTAGGTTAAATGAGGACCCAGTTTGTGGGGGCAATAAGCTGACTTTGTATAAATATACAAAAGTATGAAGGCTATTGCTTAATACATTGTAAGCCGCCCTGAGTCTCCGGAGAAGGGCGGCATATAAATCAAATAAAAAAAAGAAAGAAAGAAAGAAATCATATATTACTAGGAAATAATTATCTAGATATAAAATTATATAAAACCTCTGTATCTTTATAAAAAAGACATTTAAAAATTATGTTTATAGATATTCTCCAATGTAAACTCTGTCCTATTAGATAATATTTGCCAGAACACATATTATTATGGTTGGAAATTGTCTTTCAGCAATTAAATTATGCTTTTCTAGGGACAGGTTTTCTGACTTCGTTAGCAATAATGTACACATAGGCATATCTGAAAGCAATCTGATATTGTAGATGATAAACAAAATAGCCCAAACTATTATACAGAGGAGTCTACAATTCATAAGTGAATCAAAATCATGAGACACGAATAATTATTTTTGCTATCTTAAGACAATTTTTTTATTAGAACTGAAGGAACAACTTATTTTTTAAAATATTCCTTGCTAAATATATAAACACACACAGGAAATATAGTATACTAGTTATATTCAATTTAAATATGTTTCATAAAAGGCCCATGGTGACAAGTGATTAGAATGCAGGCTGACTCTGCCCACAGCCAGGAGTTCGATCCTAACTGGCTCAAGGTTGACTCAGCCTTCCATCCTTCCGAGGTCAGTAAAATGAGGATTCAGATTATTGGCGGCAATATTCTGACTCTATAAACTGCTTAGAGAGGGCTGTAAAACACTATGGAGTGGTATATAAGTCTAAGACTCTAAGAGTTATTGCTATTGCTATATCCAGGAACTTTTCTGGAAAAATCCCTTAACTAACAAACAACTATCACGCCTAGGCCACAGACAACAGTTTAGCGTTAAGAATGGATTAAGAACCAGAAAGGATTAAGAAACCATTCAAGAAGAAGGTATTATATAGTTCCATGAAGAGGACAAACTAAAGCAAGAGTATCAAACTCAAGGCCTGTAGGCCGGATCTGACCCATGGGGTGCTTAGATATGGCCTGCAGGGCTGCCCTAGAAACAGCAAAAGACTGGCCCACGGTGCTTCTGCCAGCAAAAACGAAGCTTGGGTCTTCCCAGGCTCTTGTTTTCGGCCACAACGTCCTCCTACCTTCTCTGCCAGTAGAAATGGGGCCCGGGGTCCATTTTTGGAGTCCATTTTCATTGGCATAGGGCTAGCAAAACAAACTAAAAGCAAAACAAAACAAAAGGAGAAATGTTTCCCCTTTTGCATTTGAGCATCCCAAGAAGGGACAGGAAAGGAGAAAGGGAAAGAGGAAAGACAAAGAAAAAGAAGGAAAGAGAGCAAGGAAGAAAAAATAAGGAAAGAGGAAAAGGATGAAGGAAGGAGAATGAAGAGAGAAGGAAAAAGAAGAACAGGAAGGAAGGGAGGGAGGGAGGGAGGAATGCGGCCCTCAATGAAATCAAGTTTGACACTCCTGAACTAAAGGTACCCCACCAGTTTTATAAAAGGGAAATCTGAAGGGAAAAGCAAGGTACTGCACAGAGAGAGTTAGTATAGGCCAATTCTTCACTTTAAAGTTGCTAATATTTTACATAGGGAACTGTAGTAACCCTGAATAAAGATTTACACACCTGATGTCTGTTTGTACTTATGACACTTGTGGATTTAATTTATTGTTAGAAACCACTTTTACAGATACTGTTAGAAATAAAGAAAACAAGATTTTTAAAAAATGACCTGTCAAAGACACAATGTGAGAACAAGATGATTATGAAATAAATGTTCCATTTTTTTTCATTGTCTGGGTTGTTACTATAGAACCGTGATGGCGAACCTATAGCATGCATGCCAGAGGTGGCACACAGTGCCCTCTCTGTGACCACGCAAGCTGTTGCCCTAGTTCAGCTCTGCCGCGCATGCTCACGCGCTTCCCGCTGGCCAGCTGATCTTTGGGTCTCTGCCATGCATGCACGGGGGTTAAGATGCATGCAGGGGCGCGCACATGCTTGCGGGGGGGCGGGATGTATGTGGGGGACACACATGCATGGGGTGGGGTGCGTGTGGGGGCGCACATACATGCGCAGGGGCCACACACGCAATGCATTTTGTGGGTTTGTGCACACTTTGGGCACTCAGTCCAGAAAAGGTTAGCCATCACTGCTACAGAATCACAGTCAATATAAAACACATATGAATGTGTGAGGGAATGATGGTGGGAATGTGTTGAAAAAAGACTGGGTCAGGAGCTGCACATGTTGTAGATATTGTCACTCCAACAAACTTCAGGCTGAAAAGGACTGCCAACTTTAACATAAATCAGGAAAATGAACTTAATTCACTATATACTATAGTGAATTTGTGGAGGTATTCCACAAAAGGCAATTATTTTAACTTTAAAAATAGCATGTGAACGATTTGTACACACCTTCAATTTATCTAGTTCTTCCTCAGTAAAAACCTCCTTAGCTTCCCTTTTATCTTTGCTTTAAAGAAGTATAAAAGGACAGCTGAGATACAACCTCATTTTATTTCACCCATCTATCTAGTTTCCAGTCTCCGTTCAAAAGTCTCTTATTCTCACACTGAGAGGCTATTGAGTTGGACTCAACTTTTGATGGATGATGGACAAAACCCTCATCATACTGAACTCTTTCTAACAACAACTCATATCTCCTCTGAGAACATTCCAATTAATTCTTGATCCCACCCATCCTTCTGATCCATTGCCTTCTCTTTCTTCTACTTCCCCCTGCCTTGCCAAGCATTTTTTCTAGTCTATCACCTATTTGCATTATATTTTCAAAGTCTGAGATTTTATTTGTCATCTTATCAAGGGATTTTTTTTTTCAATTTCTCTCCTTTCAAATGTGTGATTTTTTTCCCTCCTGTTTTTACCTTAGAACAAAAAGGACATTTTATATTCTTGGTGATACAATCCTGCAATATTTTCTTGAGTTCGCATACCTATTCACAATTTCAATCACTGCTCAATTTTGAACAGGTAATGAAAGAATATTTCATTAGGATGGTATTAAGCATAAATGCAAATTGCTACTATTCACTGATAGGGTGTTCTTTGATGCTCTTATCTGGCTTGGTTTTCTAGAGATGTTTTAAACAAAGTCAAAGCTAAATACTTAACCAGTTTGGAGAGCAGCATTGTCTATAACAAACCATGATTGTGCCATAGTGAAAATTATGTAAATATGTAATGATACCCGATGCAAGCATTACATAGTCCTCGACTTACAACTATTTGTTTAACAACCAAAATTAGAGCAGAAATAAGTGATTCATGACCTCTCCTCGTATTTATGATCATTGCAGAATGCCCATAGTCACGTGATCAAAATCCAGGGTCTTAACAATTGGCGTGTATTTACAAAGGTTGCAGCAGCCATGGATCACCATTTGTGACCTTTTCAGCTGGCTTCCAAAAAACAAATGCAATGGATGAAGCTGGATTCGCTTAACAACAATGTGATTCATTTGACATCTGCCTTGCTTAGCAACACGTATTCTGGTCTCAGTTGTATTTGTAAGCTAAGAACTACTTATACATTATTTGCACGAGTCATTTGTTCCCCTCAATGCCTCCACAGATGACATGTTAGTATCACTGGTGAAATTCAAATTTTTTACTACTGGTTCTGGGGTGTGGTTTGGTGGGCGTGGCAGGGGAAAGATACTGCAAAATCCCCATTCCCTCCCCACTTCTGGGGGAAGGATATTGCAAAATCTCCATTCCCACCCCACTCTGGGGCCAGCCAGAGGTGGTATTTGCCAGTTGTCTGAACTGTCAAAATTTCCACTACTGGTTCTCCAGAACCTGTCAGTACCTGTTGGATTTCACCCCTGGTTAGAATACAATGGAAGGGAAGGGAAGGGATTTACTCCCAGATAAGGTGGAACAGGATTGAATACTATTGTTTTACAGAAGTAAATAGAACTAAATCTTATTGAAAACAAGCTTCAGTGACAGCCACATGTAAAGTGACATTATGTTACTTGCTACTTATTCAATGTTTTAATTGGTGTGTTATTATCTGCACAGCGGTTAACATGTAAATGGGAAGAACATGAATTCATTTTTATGTAATACTGCATGTTTTTCACTCTTATTGGGTCTCTTGAATATTTAAACCCCATTAGCACAAATTAGCTGTAAATAGTTCTGTTGTTTGCTAGTTGCAGGTAATACAGCAATCTGGGTATGGAAATTTTGAGAGTATACTGTGAATCTATGTACTTTTAAAAACTCTTGTGTCTATGTGTAACCTTCAATTGGACAAATGATTCACCATAGGGCAATAATTTGATGCTCCCTATCAGCTTCCCACAAGCAAAGTCAATAGAGAATCTGGCAGGAAGTTGCTGGTCCAAGGCCAGCAGGAAGATACGGTAAGTGGCTGCAGCCAGATGGGGGAGGGTGCACAAGAGGCTGCACAAGAAGTGTGGTGATGGTAAGACTGAGTTAGAGGTATGGGGCATGATAAGGAGGGGGTATGATAGGATAACCAACGGGGTGAGGGAGAGTGCAAAAGGATATGGATTAAGGTGAGGCACAGTTGGGCAGGGTGCGCAAAGATGTTGGTTGGGGAGGGTGTAAGGGTGCGCAAGTGGCCAGTGAAGCATGACCGCACAGGGACTAGGTGAGGTACATTACCCAAGACATTTATAGCCTTCACTGCAGGCTTTCCCATTGATTTTCTCCAAGACAAGCAAAGTCAAGGGGGAAGCTAGCAGGAAGTCTCCTTCCACTGCTTTTTTGCATGCCAGTGTTAATTCTGTCAATCTGTTTAGGCAAGTATCTTTAGAATAGAATAGAATAGAATAGAATAGAATAGAATAGAATAGAATAGAAGAGAAGAGAGGAGAGGAGAGGAGAGGAGAGGAGAGGAGAGGAGAGGAGAGGAGAGGAGAGGAGAGGAGAGGAGAGGAGAGGAGAGGAGAGGAGAAGAGAAGAGAAGAGAAGAGAAGAGAAGAGAAGAGAAGAGAAGAGAAGAGAAGAGAATTTTTATTGGCCAAGTGTGATTGGACACACAAGGAATTTGTCTTTCTGCATATGCTCTCAGTGTACATAAAATAAAAGATACATTCATCAAGAATCATAAGGTACAACACTTAATGATATCCATAGGTTACAAATAAACAATCAGGAAACAATATCAATATAAATTGTAAGGATATCAGTAATACAGTCATAAGTGGGAGGAGATGGGTGATGGGAACGATGAGAAGATGAGAAGATTAATAGTAATGCAGACTTAATAAATAGTTTGACAGTGTTGAGGGAATTATTTGTTTAACAGAGTGATGTGTTCGGGAAAAAAACTGTTATTGTGTCTTAGTTGTTCTGGGGTGCAGTGCTTTATAGCATCGTTTTGAGGGTAGGAGATGAAACAGTTTATGTCCAGGATGCGAAGGGTCTGTAAATATTTCACAGCCCTCTTTTTGACTCGTGCAGTATACAGGTCCTCAATGGAAGGCAGGTTGGTTGTAATTGTTTTTTCTGCAGTTCTAATTATCCTCTGAAGTTTGTGTCTGTCTTGTTGGGTTGCAGAACCAAACCAGACAGTTATAGATGTGCAGATGACAGATTCAATAATTCCTCTGTAGAACTAGATCAGCAGCTCCTTGGGCAGCTTGAGCTTCCTGAGTTGGCGCAGAAAGAACATTCTTTGTTGTGCTTTTTTGATGACGTTTTTGATGTTAGGTGTCCATTTTAGATCTTGCGATATGGTAGAACCTAGAAATTTGAAGGTCTCTACTATTGATACTGTGTTGTCTAGTATTGTAAGAAGTGGTAGTATGGAAGGGTTTCTCCTAAAGTCTACCACCATTTCTATGGTTTTGAGTGTGTTCAGTTCCAGATTCTTCCGGTCATACCAGGAGGCTAGTTGTTCAACCTCCCATCTGTATGTGGATTCATCATTGTCTCGAATGAGACCGATCACTGTTGTGTCATCTGCAAACTTCAGTAGTTTACATAATAAATCAATAATACAACTGAAAAAATTGCCAGCAGCTCACAGGCTACATAGTGCTTTTAGCAAATGAATGCCACATTCCCAGAATAGCTGTTATCTATTTTTCAAAAGACAAACTATCATCAAGATTCCAAGATGATATCTACCAATCCGTAACTTACTCTGTTTTGTTCTTTGTAGGTGACTACTCTATATTTTCTATTGGAACCACGTGAGGTAGATATTTTTGAAAATAAATACAATGCTACTTGCTGGGATTATGGGGAGGAAGGAAGTGAAAGAATTGGGAATCAGGTAAAGCACAGAGATTATTGGGTAATGTCTATGCAAATGTTTGTGTTGAGTATCCCATATTGAATATAGAGATTGGCTTGTTGTTTTGATGAAACAACAAGATGGTGAATGAAAGCTACAAAACATGCATTTTTTTTTTATCATTAAGATTTTATCTGAAACAAATTAATGCTCTAGCTTTTTTCATTGCCTAGCTGGAAAATACAAGAAAAAAATGCCAATTAGATTCATATAATATCTAATTTTAGCAATGTGCCTGCAGTGCACAGAAAATGCAATATTTTATGCAACATTAATATTCACTATAAAATGGAATTTCAGTTGTATTGTACTTCCAAGAGAACTTACTTTTTAATTTATTGAAAGGCACATCTGCCGTCTGGACATCAATGCATTCTTAAGCATACATACTTAGTATAATGTCTGGATAATATGTCATTAATAACTGATGTTCAAAGAATGGGCATGGAAATCTGTATGCAGGACATATATTACAGGCCATAGATTAGACACAGACACAATATTAAACAGACCTAAATCCACTGATTTAATTTGGTTTAAATAAGCTTCATTTTAATCCTATTCCAACTTTGCTCGTTAGTGCCTTCCTGTTGATTTGGATTACAGAGCCTCTTTAGATATACCACTTATTTGACACCTATGTCATAGGAATGTAGAGTCAGTTTAGTGTAATAGTTAAGGCACCAGGCTGGAAACCAAAAGACTGTGAGTTCTAGTCCTGCTTTGAGCTCAAAGGCAGCTGGGGGAGGGGGCATTGGGCCAGTGAGTATTTCTCAGTCCAAAGGAGGCAGTAGCAAATCACTTCTGAAATCTTGACAAGCAACTGCAATGATTTGTCCATGCAGTTGCCAGGAATCACTATTGACTCAGAGGCAGATAGATAGATAGATAGATAGATAGATAGATAGATAGATAGATAGATAGATAGATAGACAGACAGACAGACAGACAGACAGACAGACAGACAGACAGACAGCTGTCACAGGAAAATACATAAGAATGAGATGAATAGTAGATGTGGAACGAACAGAGAAAAGGCAAAAGGATATGGACATTCACTGTTTCTAGGCAAACAGCCACTGAACTCTTACAGGCTGTATCACAACATTTACTTCTCTTGATTTTTCCAATAAAGAATTAGTTAAAGCATTGAATAACAGCATCACCCTGCAACGCCTAAAGACTGAAAAATCCTGAAAAAATTAAAATTATTTGTTGTATGTTAGGATATTTTAGCTGCAAAATTGCACCTTTTCCTCTCCCCCTTTAATCTTATCTGATTACTTTCTAATATGGAAAATTAGGGCAGAAATTTATCGTTTACAGACATGCTATCTGTGTTTATTTAATCTCCATATCATCGCCAAAGCTTCAGATGAATCCATATTCCAACTCAATCTGTTTTGAAGCAGGTTTCCTTTAACGTGGGGCTTTCCTAAGTGGATTTAGTGAAGTGTGGTAAGAACTAAGAACTTTAGCTAGGGTTAGGATGAATGGTTTTAGATAAAAAAATAGTCAACAATAACATTGTTGCCATCATTTATGATACAGATAATGAGCAAAGCATTTTACAAAATTAAACAAAGAAGCTACACATGCTTTGTGTTTCTTTTATTAAATCCATGGTGTTAACTCCTTCATTTTTAGTATTTTTAGTTTGCCTCTTTTTCAGCAAATATGCATAGAAGTCTTTCTATGTATTGCTATGTGTTCTTTTTGCATTTCATGAACTGCCCCACATCTCTTTTCTCTCTCTCACCTCCCTACCCCAGTCATCATAACGTTGTTGAACGTTAAGACTGTTTGTAGATGATAGCTAGATGATAGCTAGCTAGCTACCTAGATAGATAATGTACAGTATATTTGTGTGTGTGTGTTTGTGTATTTGTCTATTTGTAGAGTTGAGAAAAATATAGCAAAGGAGAGGGAAAAAATGAGAAGGAAATAATCATTGGCTTTGGGTGCCTTTCTGTCACGTTTGAGTTTCCTAGGATATTAGGTTTTGAATTAGAATGGTAGGAGAAGGCTAAAATATTCTGCATATTCAATTGTTTAGTCTAATCAACTAATTTAACTTCTTCATGCCCTGGGAATACCTTTTTTATATTAAAAAACCTGATACTTTGTTTTAACATTTTAATATTTTTTTTATTTGGGAGGCTGTTTATATCTGAAAGACAATTATATATAAATATATATTGAGCACTACCTCACCTCCTGCTTGCTATGCCTCCATTTCTGCCGTTCTTTTTCATGGCTGAATTCTCACATTATGCTAAGTCATAGAGACTGGATTTACACAATATGCTCAGTTAGGGTAATTTGTGATTTAGTGGAAAACCAGCCATGTTACCATGTTGTGCAAACCAGATTTATCTGGGCATAACATCTATTTGTTTTTTTTGATAATAATAATAATAATAATAATAATAATAATTATTATTATTATTATTATTATTATTATTATTATTATTATTATTCACTCCCATCAGCCCTTGTTAAAAATTGACCATGCTGTACAATTCTATCCAAAGTTATTTACTTGGCCTTGGCTTAGCATGTTTTATGTATGCTGTCAATTTTAATTCATTCAATAGACCATGGTTTATCCATATATAAAAACATCATTGTGTCCTATTTTAAACGACAAGCTTATTGAAGCAAGAACTTTTACCTTGCACTGGGGGGGGGGAGGAATAAACACATTAAGTACACAGGCAAGTAGATAACTTGCTTATCTTATGGCAAAAATTGCTCTTCCTAAGCAGCCTTCTCCCACATAAATGTGGGGCTTCCTGGGACAGCTTATCATTTCTGTGCCAGCCTGGAATTCAGAAGAAGAACCTGACTCTGCTATTCTATCTCCATAGTGCAGCAGGAAGGTGATGCAATAAGTATCCATTGAAGCAGAAGGATCTTTCCAGATTCCCCAAGGCGAAAAAAACCCTGCAATATAACAATAGCGCTTAGACTTATATATCACTTCACAGTGCTTTACAACCCTCTCTAGATGGTTTACAGAGTTTAGCATATTGCCCCCAACAATCTGGGTCCTCATTTTATCCACCTCGGAAAGATGGAAGGCTGAGTCAACCTTGAGCCTGGTGAGATTCGAACTGCCAAATTGCAGGCAGCAGAAGTAGCCTGCAGTACCACATTCTAACCACTGTGCCACCGTGGCTCTTATATATTAAATATATTTGAAATCCCTCAAGAGATTCCACTCAGGGAATTTCAAAATACAGGCCAATCTGGACTTCTGTGAGTGCCTCGTAGACCTATTTTAGGAAGAAAATTCATCTGGCACACACACACTGACCACTGGTTGCATTTGCTGCCTGCCCCCCCCCCACTATCACCACATTGAGGTTTCTGTATTATATATGAATTATTTTGTGAAATGACATTTGGCATACAGATAAGTATAGATTTAGTGTAATTTAATATGCTTTTCCAAAGCACACTGTAAAAAGTAGACGTTTATCACTGCAGATGCAACCAGAAAGATAAGGAGCAGGTAGACTTTAGCTCGGGGGTGTCAAACTCAAAGCCCACAGGCCAGATCTGCAGTGGAAATAGCGAAGGACCGGTCTGCAGTACCTCTACCAGCAAAAACAGACCCTCGGCTCCATTTTTGCTGGCAGAGGGCTGCAGGAGGATCTCCCAGCCATGCCCAGGTCACCACAGGTGCCCCCTGACACGAGTGACATCAAGCTAGCCATGCCCACTCTGGCCATGCCCACTCCGGCCATGCCCATCCAGCCCCCCAAGATCAAACACAATTACACAATGCAGCCCTCAATGAAATCGAGTTTGACACCCCTGCTCTACTGGTTCATTCCTGATAGGATGGATGAGAGAGAGAGACAGAGACTGTCTTTTGATCTGATGACTTATTCTTTTAAAGCAGCGGTTTCCAATCTTTCCAGCGGAGGCAGCAGAAGCAGTGGGGGGGGGAGAGAATGGTTTCACATGTACACACCACTTTCACAAATGCAGCTGCGCACACACTCGACCATCTCTTCCATAGCCTAGTTCCAAGTGGGTTGTGGCCCAGCACCAGGCCGCCGGCTGGGGGGGTTCGGGACTCCTGCTTTAGAGTGAACAGAACTCAGATTCAGTCTAAAGCTCTACTCTTGTTCATTGGGTATTCTCCCCTAGAAAAAATTTAACACCTGTGAGCTGTCAAGGTAAAAGTGATCCAGCACATTAAGTCTTCCACATACTTGGCAATCTCCCTGTATGTTTGTTTTTTTAGCATCTCCAAGGAGTCAGTAAAAACAGATAGGTATGGGTCTCTCAAAGGGCTATGAATATAAAGTAACTAAATAGAAGAGGCGCCATAAATTGCTTCCTTCCATCTCCTTGGATTGGAGCAATTTAACGAAAATTATATGCATTGCTATCTTTTAACTTATGATTAAATGCAGTGTATTATTGCCAACCATTAAAGGCCACCACAACTGAACATTATTGCAATAGAGATGGAATGACGCAAATGGTTTGCAAGGATTTGAATAAGGGATCAGATTTATTCCGCCCACCACCATTTACTCTGTAAATATAACCCTCATAAGTACATAAGTTGTCTTCTAGGCCAATGGAGAAAATTAAAATGCAACCCATTAAATGAATTAAAAGAGGAAAAGAACAATATATTAGTTCAAGAAATAACTGTGAAGAAAGAAAAATCAATTAATTATTATTCATGAACCAATATCACAAAGGGTAAAAAACTAATACAACCGTTTAAATCCTTTAATTTCCTTGTTGGAAAATAAAGATAAATGGGCTTATTTACAATGAAATCTACTTAACACACCAGAGATACATCTGCTGTGAATTTTATAACATTCACTTCACAGGCCTGGAAAGTCACATTAAGATGGTAGTTGTGATGCGCTTTTGAGAAATAAAAACAAAATAAACAGGCTGTGCTAAAAACAAACAAATATAAAAGTCAAAATCCCCATTCATATGAAAACATTTTTAGTTGTGCAATAGGAAAGACTCATTTTCCATGCCTCCATCAGGGTGGGTTCGTTTCCTATCAAGCATAAATGAGATTACTCAAGTAGGTTCCTGTGTTAAACCACTATTAACCTTTACTGTTGTTTTAATAACACTCCAAATTAAAATAAAAAAGCAGAAATAGTGTTTCAGTAGTTCATTTTGTTATTTTATGAAAAACTTCCTGACAAGTTATTTCATGATTGGTCAGCTTTTTTTTTTTTTAACCGTAATTGTCCTAAGCTACAATGGAAATTATTACTACGAAAATTATTGCTTTAGGGAACACATTACATCTTACAATGAAATCTTAGGCTTTGGGGCTCAGAAATCTATTCTGAGTTCAATGGGATTTTCTTAAGCATACAGCAACCTTTTCTAGCCTGACAGCTCTAAATGTTTTGAGGCCGTGACATCAGAACTGGAGATTTTTCCATCAGTCTGCTAACTGGGAATTCTGAGAACTGCACTCTCAATATAGTGGAAGGAGGAGCTAGATTGGGAGTGAAAAATTAGATTGCAGCACAGGCATCGCCAGCAAATCAAAATGGTGTTAAAATGTTGACATAAGATATCTTGATGCGAGTCTTGCCCTGGTGTACTTGCATCCAGATGCCTAAGGCAAATATATAAGGTGTGGGTTTTGAATCATGTCACAACATATTCTATCATTCCCTAACCACCCTTCTCTCCACTACCTTGGCCATGGATTATAACTGACTCCATAATACTGCTTTCTTCAGTTTTGTCCTAATTTCTTTGCTTCCTTGCTGGTCCAACTACGTTTTCTCCTGTGGTCCGTTATAGGCAACAGCACAATATAGCTAGTTTCTAATCCAATCAGTTTAAGATTTGATCCAAAGTCCTGCCCACTCCTCAAATTAGCAGAAATAAAAATCAGGGACCTCTTTCCTGATAGTCAGATAAATACCTGGACTATTTATTTACCCATCCAGAAAATTGCTGATATTTAAGTAGTATAAAAGGTCATAGTCTTTCTCTCTGTGCCATCAGTAAGTGAAAACTGATGTCTATCTTGGAGATCATCAACCTTAACACTAAAGTCTTCCAAACTAACAAATGAGTATTGTGTATACTAAAGGAACTGGAGCATTATGTCATATACCCTGTTTTCCCCAAAATAAGATATCCCCTGAGAATAAGCCCAATTGGACTTTTGAGCACATGGCAATAAGGCCAAGCGCTTATTTCAGGGTTCAAAAAAATATAAGACAGAGTCTTATTTTCGGGGAAACATGGTACATACATACATACATGTGTGTGTGTTTATATGTATATATGTGTATATATATGCGCACACACACACACACACACTTCATTGCTATAAAGAACATGCAAAGTTATACAGTCATACTTATTTTGATTCCTTAAGATTATCAAATTTGAATTCAAAGTTTGAATTTAAAAAAATGTTGTTCTTCAGATTGGAGTGGTATAGGAAAATGTTGGGGAAATGTTCATTTGTTCTTTGCATTTATGAAGAATAATAACCACTGCGCTTACTAAAGAAGAGGTAACACAAAAAGAACTGTGTCCCTTTGGAAAGCCTTGGGGGGAAAAGGCAGAATTCTGGATACCTCGTTCTGGGTGTGGGTGTCCTGTATGGGTTTGGCTTTCATTGGCTGCAAGAGTGTACAGGTGGTCCTCGACTTACAACCACAATTGAGCCCCAAATTTCTGTTCCTAACTGAAACAGTTTTGAGTTTTACTCCATTTTACAATGTTTCTTGCCACAGTTAAGTGAATCACTACTAAATTCACTATTAAGTGAATCAGTTGCTAAATTAGTCACTTTTCTGCTCATTTTTTTTTCTTGAAAAGCATTTTATTTATTTTAATATCTAATGGATCAATAGCTATTTTACATGATTCAATAAATTAGTGGCATTGATTTTAATGTTTAATACAGTAAATACAGATAAATTTAATCCAAGGAAACAAAAACTCATTCAGGATCCTCCATAATTGTTGGAAAAATGTGGGAGAAGTGAGAAGGAGCCCTAAGAGCAAAAAGTTTAAGAAATGGTGGGCTATTCTAACAGAATCCTACAAGTCTGCTGGTGTTTTACCTTCCCTCCTCTTAAATTCCTAACTGACTAAAAGGAGGAGCAAACCAGAACCTCTTCTTAATACTATTTCCTTTCCCAGGGCTTAAAAAATGCTCCCACCCTTGCTGTTTATGTATCAGCTTAATGTCTATGGAGATTCTCAGTCATCCAGGTCATGGTTGTCCCAAAGGTGCTTTTTTCAATAGGCAACTGGACTTTCTGGTTTTTCTTTGAAGACATTTCACTTCTCATCCAAGAAGCTTCTTCAGCTCTGACTTGATGGTGGGGAATGGAAGGATTTATATTCCTTGCAGACAGCTGGTCATTTGCATTCTTTTAGAGAGTGATTGAGGCCACCTGGAGGTTTATCTTTGTCATCAGGGTCACCTGAATGGTGCAAATGGGTGTGGAGTCTTCTTGGAACTGTTGAAAGGACTATGTTGTAGACTGGAGATAGATGATGTCTATCTATCTCCAGTCTACAATCCAGTCTACCATCCAATCAGAACTGAAGAAGCTTCTTGCATGAGAAGTGAAATGTCTTCAAAGAAAAAAAACAAAAAGTCCAGTGGCTTCTTGAAAAAGCAGCTTTGGGATATATATCAGCTTCTTGAATTTCCTTTCAAGGCCACCTCCATGGCTCTCTACTCCTTGGAGCTGCTAGCACTTAGAGTGCCTTAAAGCCCTGTTCTCTGAAGCTGCCTGATAGGAAAATTACTGAGATATGAAGAAGAAAACAATTGTAGCTTGACACAGGGGGTGATTTCCCAAATAGAAATATTCCTCAACTTATGACCAGTCACTTAGCAACCATGCAAAGTTATGACCCCAACTGGGGAAAAAAAATGAGACTTACAACCCATATTCAAAGTTCCAATGGTTGAATACCTCCACCCTCATGGTTACACGATCGCATTTTGGACACTGGGTAATATGGCCGCATTTATGGCTGTTTGCAGCATCCCAATCATATGACCACATTTTATGACATTTTGCCTAAATCTAGCCAAAATCTAGCACTTACTTCCACTTTTCTGAAAAACCATGCTTGGATTTGCTTTAACAACCCTGGACTTTACACTGGCATTTGTACTTACGACCACTGTGTTCACTTAACAACCACCGCAACAATGAGACTGAGCCATTTTATGATCATTACGATTTGCGCCTGTAATAGGCAGGCTTCATTACAGTCGTAACTCAAGGAGCCACTTGTAGTTTCTAAGCCCCCCAAAAAGAGAAGTTGAGAAGGGAAGCAAACTGTTTCCTTCAGATCCACCTCTCCAAACTGCTTCAAATAATTAGAACTGGCATCGTCTGGAGCTTTTTCCGCTCTCTGCTCTTCACTGTCTTCCATATGTAGAAAGAGATTGAAAACCAGGAGTCCAATTTTCAGAGCAAGCATGTTGCCCAGATAAGGAGTGCAATAAAATCTCCTTTCACCTCAGTTTCCCATAGATTTTGCTTTGGGAATCAATTCTCATCCAAATCCCTTCCCCTTCTCTCTTTACAATTGGATAGCTCTGCATTCTGGGAGCTGCTATCATCTATTTTGTCTCCTGCTTTGATCCTGGAATAGAAATTAGCTACTCATTATAGCCTTTTAATAGCATCATCCAATCATTGCTGTGCTAATACCAAAGTAATAAAGATAGGCTGTATGCTGAGGCAGGGATGGCTGCGTGATGCCAAAAGACACTGCAAATAAGTAATAAAGAAATGGGCAGTATTAGAAGTAATCAGTTTTTCTTTCTTTTTTTTAAATAATTGAAGCCTCATTTCTCAAGCCCTTTGACAGGCTATGTGCATTAAAAATACCACATTAAAATCGTCAATCAATTCCAGAATTTACTTAGTAACTTTAGGCCAGTTCTGCTCCCTCAACTGAAGCCATTCCACAGGAGCGATACTGAGAATTATGCAAAGAAAGGACCTCACCTGTCCAGAAAAAGTTACTTTGATGCAGTATAGTCCTCAACTTATAACAGTTCGTTTAGTGACCATTCAAAGTTACAATGGCACTGAAAAATCTGACTTGTGACCGTTTTTTAGTTATGACCTTTGCAGCATCCCCATGATCATGTGATCAAAATTCAAATGCAATCAGTTCATATTTATATAACCGTTGTTGTGTGCCAAGGTCATGTGATCATCTTTTGCAATCTTCTAACAAGCAAAGTCAATGGGGAAACCAGACTCACTTAACAACCGGGTTACTAACTTATCAACTGCAGTGATTCACTTAACAACTGTGGCAAGAAAGGTCGTAAAATGGGGCAAAACTCACTTAACAAATGTCTCACTTAACAACAGAAATTTTAGGCTCAATTGCGGTCGTTAAATTGAGGACTACCGGTAGTCAGTCAATCAGTCTAAAAACAAGGAGATTCCGAATTTTAATCTCATCTAGGCAGAGTGAGCAAGTTGACCTTGTGCCAGTGATTTTCTCTCAGATTTAGGAAGGTTATGGGGGCAACTCGGCGCTCCCATGTAACATCTCTCCTGCGCGAGCTGCACTGGCTCCCGGTGGTCTTCCGGGTGTGGTTCAAGATATTGGTTACCACCTTTAGAGAGCTCCATGGCTTAGGACCTGGGTACTTACGAGACCGCCTTCTGCCACCGATAGCCTCCCACCGACCAGTACGCTCCCACAGAGAGGGGCTCCTCAGGGTGCCGTCGGTCAAACAATGTCGACCGACATTGGGGAGAGCCTTCTCTGTGGGGGCACCTACCCTCTGGAATGAACTGCCCCCGGAGATACGGTGGATCCCGGATCTTCGCACCTTTCACCGCTCCCTAAAGACGTTTTTATTCCAGCAAGCCAGGCTGGCCTAACTTTTTTAAATTGTTTAATTTTTAAATTGTTAATTATGGGTTTTAATACAAGGGTGTTTTTAATTGTGGGCCAAATTAATTTAATTGGATTTTAATACTGTTTTTAAATTTTGTATTTCTTGTGTTTTATCTGTTGGTTGTTCACCGCCCCAAGTCCTTCGGGAGAAGGGTGGTATATAAATATAAACAAATAAATAAAATAAAGGAGGTATCAGAAGAATAATTTGGGGTTCCTTCCAAGTCAAAATAAAAATGAGATCTGGACAGCTGAGAGGAAAGGAAAAGTATTTATTCCTGAAAGCAAAGCAGTTTGCTTTTAGGGGCAGGCTGCTGAGAAATGTATAACAGTATAACAGTAACAGAGTTGGAAGGTACCTTGGAGGTCATCTAGTCCAGCCCCCTGCTCATGCAGGAGACCTGTACTAGGGATTCGAACCACTGAACTGCCGACCTTTCTGATCGACAAGCTCAGCGTCTTAGCCACTGAACCAGCGGTGAAACCCAATTTTTTTTACTACCGGTTCTGTGGGCGTGGCTTGGTGGGCGTGGCAGGGGGAGGATACTACAAAATCTTCATTCCCCTCCACTCCAGGGGGAAGGATACTGCAAAATCTCCATTCCCACCCCACTCCAGGGGGAAGGATATTGCAAAATCTCCATTCCCACCCCACTCCAGGGGGAAGAATACTGCAAAATCCCCATTCCCTCCCCACTTCTGGAGGAAGGATATTGCAAAATCTCCATTCCCACCCCACTCCAGGGGGAAGAATACTGCAAAATCCCCATTCCCTCCCCACTCCTGGAGGAAGGATATTGCAAAATCTCCATTCCCACCCCACTCCAAGGGGAGGGATACTGCAAAATCTCCATCCCCACCCCACTCTAGGGGGAAGGATATTACAAAATCTCCATTCCCACCCCACTCCAGGGGGAAGAATACTGCAAAATTCCCATTCCCTCCCCACTCCTGGGGGAACGATATTGCAAAATCTCCATTCCCACCCCACTCCAGGGGGAAGAATACTGCAAAATCCCCATTCCCTCCCCACTTCTGGAGGAAGGATATTGCAAAATATCCATTCCCACCCCACTCCAGGGGGAAGGATATTGCAAAACCTCCATTCCCACCCCACTCCAGGGGGAAGAATACTGTAAAATCCCCATTCCCTCCCCACTTCTGGAGGAAGGATATTGCAAAATCTCCATTCCCACCCCACTCCAGGGGGAAGAATACTGTAAAATCCCCATTCCCTCCCCACTTCTGGAGGAAGGATATTGCAAAATCTCCATTCCCATCCCACTCTGGGGCTAGCCAGAGGTGGTATTTGCCGGTTCTCTGAACTGCTCAAACTTTCTGCTACCGGTTCTCCAGAACCTGTCAGAACCTGCTGGATTTCACCCCTGCACTGAACCACCTAGGGGGAATTTCTCTAGAAGTGTGGAAGCTTCTATGTGAGGGAAGGAGGGAGAGGGGAGGGGGCGAGGGAGAAGGAGGGACTGTTTGTAGACTTTTATCTTTTGATGTGTGGATTAGATCTGGGTAATTTATTGCGGGGGTTGTTTGGATATAAAACTTCTCACAGAGATAATGACAAACCACTTCCAAAAATTTTAAAACTGCACACAGACACAGACACAAACACACACACACACAAACACACACACACACCCTGCACAGAGAAACAGACAAATAATAAATAAAAATAGATACCCGGCTGGGTAGTATCCACACTTAGGACTAAGGAACAAAAATAATAATAATAATAATATTAACTCCCCTCCCCCTTTCTATTTGTGGTAGAATCCCAAGAGAACTGACCGCGCCAAGCTTAGAAAACGAAAAAGCCGCGGTTGCCTGGTTTTCAACACGCCTTTTTGCCTTCTCCACTTCGTGGGCGATTGCTAATGACTAGAAATTGCGCTGCTGGGGGATGGGAAGAGAGAGAGGAAAGAACAACGGAGGCGTCTCCAAACCTCTCGAGGAAGAGGCACGAAGGCGAGCCCCGCCTCGCCCCGCCTCAGAAACGAGGAGACCCAAGCGGTCTTTTCAAAACACAGGACCTTAATGCTCCAGACTTAACCTCCATCTCCGCTATTATAGACAGCAGGCACGTCGTTTTCTTTGAGCCATCAAATTCCTTGGAAGCTCCGGGTAACGGCGGAGGCGGAGGCGTTGGGGACTCACGCGGGTCTTTTGTGCGCCCCAAACTGGTAGCCTGCAGCTGAAAGGAGGCCTTTCCAGCCTCCCCAAAAACGCCTCTCGAGTCGGAAAGGGCGGCTTTCCCGTCAAAGCAATCTTTTGCTTTGGTTTTGCCTCCTATTCTTCCATCTCGGTTTCTCACCACATCTTCCTCCCGCTCCTTCTCTGACTGCCTTTACTCGGTTTCTTTGGAGGAAAGCATTGAAGAGTAAGTCGAAATGAGCCTTGGAGGTCTTCTAGTCTAACCCTCCTGCTCAAGCAGGAGACCCTACACAGACAGGTAGTCTCTCCTTAAAAACTTCCAGTGATGAAGCACCCACAACTTCTGAAGGAAAGCTATTCCACTGGTTAATTATTCTGACTGTTAGGAAGTTTCTCCTTAATTCCAGGTTGCTTCTCTCCTTGATTAGTTTCCATCCATTGCTTTTTGCCTTGCCTTCTGGTCCTTTGGGAAATAAATTGACCCCCCTCTTTTTTGTGGCAGCCCCTCAAATACTGGAATACTGCTATCATGTCATGCTTAGTCCTTTTCCTGCAACTGTTCTTCATATGTATTAGTCTGCATCATACTTACTTTTAATCATCATCATATTTACTTTTCTCTGCACTTTTTCCAAAATCTCAACATCTTTTTTGTAATGTGGTGATTCTCTCTCCCTCCCTCCCTCCCTCTCTCCCTCTCCATCTCCGTCTCCTTCTCATCGTTCCTATCACCCATCTCCTCCCACTTATGGCTGTATGACTGCAACCTTGTTGCTGGTATCCTTACGATTTATATTGTTTCCTAGTATGACTTGATTGCTTATTTGTTCCCTATGACTATCATTAAGTGTTGTACCTTATGATTCTTGACGAATGTATCTTTTCTTTTATGTACACTGAGAGCGAATGCACCAAGACAAATTCCTTGTGTGTCCAATCACACTTAGCCAATAAAGAATTCTATTCTATTCCCTCTCTCTCTCCCCCCCCCACCCACTGTTTCTTTCTCTCTGTGTGTGTGTGTGGGGGGGGGTAATATCTCTCTGAGGACTGCGCAATCAAAGACGTCCAACTGATAGTTTTAAATAAAGGCCCTTCAGGTCTGTTTCTAAGAAACAGTTTCTTCCTTTTTTTTTTTTTTTTAGACAGCAATGTTCATTTAATTCCAAAGTGTCTCTTATTTTTTTCTCAGTTGACAATAGGGAAGCTACATCGATTAGGAAAAAAAAAAAGGATCAGATCTCCTACCTAGAGACACATTACTGTGTAAAGAAGATATATGTGTTGATTGACAGAGAATTTCACATGACACTATTATATTTATGTTTACGATCCTTGAAAAACTGCCCCTTCCATCAGGCCCTGGTATAAGGTGAAGCTGGAGCCTGACTGCAATTATGGATCAATTGGGGGATGTTGGTTTTCTTCTTTTTTGTAGGATGGTTTTACTCTCCTGATGAGTTTTATTGTGGCTTTCTGAGCCACCCAGAGTTGTGGTGCATAAGATAGGTAGCCATGCAAATCTTTTAAGTAACTGAAATGAATACAGGTAGTCCTCAATGTATGACCATAATTGAGCCTAAATTTATGTTGCTAAGTGAGAAATTGAGCCTTGGTAGTACAGTGGTCTAAAGCACCCTATTATTAAGACCAGCTGCCTGCAATTACTGCAGGTTTGAATCTAGCCAGGCTCAAGGTTGACTCAGCCTTCCATCCTTTCTAAGGTAGGTAAATTGAGGACCCAGTTGTGGGGGCAATAAGCTGACTTTGTATATATACACAAAAGGATGAAGGCTATTGCTTAGCACATTGTAAGCCGCCCTGAATCTCCGGAGAAGGGCGGCATATAAATCAAATTTAAAAAAAAAATTGTTAAGTGAGTTTTGCCCCATTTTACGACTTTTATCGCCGCATTTGTTAAGTGAATCACTGCAGTTCTTAAATTAGTAACTTTCTGCAACTGAGGATTTATTTAGTTTTTTTAAACTATAGCTCGTTTTTATTCATACTGTAAATATGTATGGTGTACAATGCTGAAATTACAGGCTTAGAATAAAAGCAGCAGGTAATTGTAAGCAGAACATTTTGAAAGGAAAACATTGAGACAATTTCAATATATCATTACTCTTCAGGCCTCTGGCTGTTAACAAACTCCCCCAATGTTCTGAATTTCAGAACATTTAAAAAGGGAATGAATAAACTAAGCTGGACCCATCCAATCCTACTTCTATCAATGTACAAGCTAATAGGAACAGATCATTAAAGATGCATGAGCTACCCAGAGCTTAAATAGAATGGTTTCAGAAATAAATTGAAATCCTCCAAGTTGAGAAGTAGCTTGAATTTCTTAACTAAATCTAGTTCTGGAGTTTTTTCTCTTCTGTCTTGGGAAGTCATAGTCTACCTCTGTTTCTTTCTTACTGACTGAACTAATGGTGAACAGTACAATTTGCCAGAATCCAGTTTCTATGCCCAGATTCACAAAAATTATAGCAAGATATTTTTTTTAAAAAAAGTAAACACTGGTTTTCATCCACTTCAAACTTACTTCCCAAATATTAACTTCAACCATTTTAGTTATGTTTTCCAGTCTTTGCTCAAGCTGAATTCAGCTTCTTGTACTTTCAACTGAGTTTTGAATACAGTTACTCTCGTGGTAAAATATGCTTAGCTTTTTGAGATCAACTTTTAAGGTCAGATAAAATTGTAATATTCTGATTTTAGTAGAGGTTAGAAATTGTATTAGACTGCAAACAAAGGGAGGACATCTTCTATCCCTTCTTGACAACTTGGCATATTGTAATGAAGTCTACTTGACAAGACTAGTGCAGTTTTGGAAGATGAAATTTTTCCAAGTTCTATTAGTATTTGTTTAATTATCTAGTTTACATAGCTGCTCATCTCAGAAGTAACTCTGAGGTGTCAACAGGGCTAATAGCAATAGTAATAGCACTTAGACTTATATACTAGATCCACAGTGCTTTATAGTCCTCTGAGCAGTTTACACAGTTAGCATTTCGCCCCCAACAATCTGAGTCCTCATTTTACTAACCTCGGAAGGTTAGAAGGCTGAGTCAACCTTGAGCCCGTCAGGATCAAACTCCTGGTTGTGGGCACAGTTAGCCTGCAATACTGCATTCTAACCACTGTGACACCATGGTTCTAATGATTTAGAAAGACAATAAGTATCTAAAATCATTACCAATAACAACAAATAAAACATTAAAAACTATAAGAACAGCTAAAACAACATTAATAGGTGAAGGATGTTAATAATAACAGAACCACCTCACCAGTTCACCTGTCCCTTGGGGTCTCCAGGAATATTGGAATAACCAGCTTTTCAGAAGCTTGGAAATGATGAGGTCATCCTGACCTAGGGGGAGGGAGAAGATTCCACAGCATTGGGAACCACAGGTTAGTAAGTCTAACTAACTACAGAAAAGGTTAGTAGATCTTTGAGAAAACTCTGTATACCAGGTACTGCTTTGGATTAATAGAGCCAGGAAATACTTGATTACTGTTCACCTTCACTGTATTTCAGACATCATTACATTACATTAGAGTGATGTACATCCAGAGATATTTTACTAGGAGAGTTCTCAAATCTTCTGCTCGAAATAAAATTCCCTATACCACCAGGCTTGAAATCTTAGGTCTAGAAAGTCTCGAACTACATCGTCTATGTTTCGACCTATGCTTAGTTCATAAGATTATTTACCAAAAGGTTCTACCTGTATCAATTCTTTAATTTCAACCATAATAATACAAGGGCCATCAATAGATTTAAACTCAAGGTAATTCGCTCTAATCTTAATTGTAGGAAATATGATTTTTGCAATAGAGTAGTAAATGTCTGGAACAATCTACCTGATCCTGTTGTTGTTGTTGTTGTTTTTTAATATTTTATTGAGTTTATACACGTATATAAAATAACATTTCCATTAATATCGGATGTGCAGTGTTTATATATATATATACAAAATATATACCTGGTGTCACTTAGGCTACTTTTTCCTTTTATTTAACACACCTTTTTCTCTTTCATTTTATCATTCATCCATTCATACCACCTTCCCCACACGGTATAATATTCTGAATTCTCATCATCGTTTATTTCATGGGTTAGTTTACTCATCTCTGCGCACTCTAGTATTTTCCTAATTATAAGTTCTTCTGGTGGCAGAGCTTTCTCTTTCCAATATTGTGCGTAGGCCAGTCTAGCAGCTGTGATTATATGTATTAGGTGATTTTTTTTCTTTCCATATGACCTTTTTACTATTCCCAGGAGAAATATTTCTGGTGTCAATTCAATATCTTCTCCAATTATTTCTTGTAACGATCCCCTAATCTTACTCCAATATATTTTCGCTTCAGGGCATGTCCACCACATGTGAAAGAAGGTGCCCTGATCCTGTTGTTAATCTCTCTAATCCCCATACCTTTTACCGTAAACTGTCTACCGTGGACCTTTCATGTTTCTTAAGAGGTCCATTTTTCATGTGTCCATGTCTGTGTCTACTTTGTTACTTGTTTTCTTATTTGTAGATAGATAGATAGATAGATAGATAGATAGATAGATAGATAGATGTGGAGAGAGTGATGGTGTGATGTGCATTCTGTATGCGAGAAGTGAATAAAGAGGGAAGATTGGGAAGACTGGAGTAAAAAAGTGGAAGCATTTTAAATTTTATTTTATCTGTTTTTTTAAAAGAATGTAGAGTACTGAAAAATTGAGAAATCCTAGTAGTACTGTATTTTACAGCATCTCTTATGAACAGCTGAGCCATGCAGACTTAGTCCCACAAGTAAGCCAACATAAACAGTAATAGATAGGAGACATCTATTTCCTAACTTTTGTATATAATATGATTGACGGGTCTGAAGATATCAGCCTTATAACAGTAATTAGCTATTCTAGATGGAATAGCATGATGTCAAGACAGATCTTAGACAGAGGAGGGTTACTTCAGTTGCCCAGACTTCATTTTGCTATGACAGTTGCAATTTTGTAAGAAATAACTGAATTACTGAATCACATTGCTTCAGATGATTTGTAATTAATCCTGCCTTTCTTCTTCATTTTGGATTCTTGGCAGGAATCAAATAATCAGACAAAAGAATTAAATCTCACCTTAGTTTTTAAACTGAATACTAAGCCACGTTTAGCCCCTCTTGCCTGTATTCTGCTAACAGTACTACAAGATCAAATAACTCTTGAACAGGTCACTTCCATTTTTACTAAACTCCTAAAAAAAAAGTTGGAAATGCCAGGATGTTACTGTAGTATTAGTTGCATACAAGGCATGTGTCCAGTTAAATGGTCTGAAACGTCATGGACATAGCAGGGTTTGGGTGGGGGGAAGTGTTTTTGGGGAGAGGAGTTGTGTAGTCTATGTCTTTCAAAAAAGGAGAATTTTTTTCTTAATTATGGCTTTTTGTTTTGTATTATAATCCCTCCCAAAAGTTTTAAATATTGTAAAATGGAAGTAATCATCTGTACCTGAGGTTTGTTTTGTGAGAATACAGGTAATCCTTGATTTACGACCACAAATGAGCTCAATATTTCTGTTGCTAAGTGAGTTAAGTGAATTTAACTCTCTTATACAATCTTTTTTGCCATAGTTGTTAAGTGAATCACTACGGTTCTTAAGCTAGTAATATGGTTGTTAAGTGAATCTGGCTTTGCTTGTCAGAAGGTTGCAAAAGGCAATCACATGACTCTGGGGCTTTTATAAATATGACTTTGTTGCCAAGAGTCCGAATTTTAATCACATGACCATGGAAGAAATAGCAATAGCACTTTGACTTATATACCGCTTCATTGTGCTTTACAGCCTTCTCTAAGCGGTTTACAGAGTCAGCCTATTGCCCTCAACAATCTGGGTCCTCATTTTACCAACCTCGGAAGAATGGAAGGCTGAGTCAACCTTGAGCCTGGTGAGATTCGAACTGCCAAATTGCAGGTAGCCAGCAGCCAGCAGTAGCCTGAAGTAGCCTGAAGTAGCCTGCAGTACTGCATTCTAACCACTGTGCCACCGCAGACCAATATATGTATGCATTCGAGGCCTAATAGGGGTTTGGGGCAGACGTCAAACTCTTCCTCAACTCCAAACTTTATTAAATTTTGCCAAAGGCATAACTGAAGTTTTGTCACTGCTGCCTGCCCATTCTTTACACGTTGACCAGCCTCTAGTCTCCTCTCTCTGTGCCTATTGTACCTGACAATTGATCAAAGGAAGTAGATGTGTCACTTCTAGCTCTTTCTTGAACCGCCTGTTTGCCTGCCTGCCTCCTCTGTTTTCCATCATCTGGTGCAGTTTCTCAACTCTTAATGCCATCTCTTCCCACTGTGCCAATCTGCCTTCCACTGCCAGCTTGGCCATCTGTCTGCCTACCTGCTTCACCTGGCACAATCTCTCTACTCTTCATAACAGTTTCTCGCTATTCTAGTAATGTCTGTCTCTGCCAGCTTGACCATCTGCCTGCCTCCTTGCCTACCAGTGTGTTTCCTTGCCTATCAATTTTACTGCCCAAGGCAGTCTCTAAACCCTGACACCTCTTTCTCTCACTATGTCTTTCAGCGTCTCTGCCGTTCACCTCCAGCCTGTCTTTCTCCCCGTTGGCCCCCTTGTCAGCTGCCCTCTCTTCCCACCTTGCATAGTTCTTGATTCTGAAAATCTTCTGCAGTAATAAAGCCCGCTAGCCTATTAGCAAGTCTAATCTCATTTATTATTGGGTATCTAGAACCCAGGTCCTTCCCAGGGAAAGCCAAACTTGTCAATCAACTGTTCTAATGTCTGGCTACTACTAAAACTAATACAAGTAGTCCTCGACTTATAACTGATCATTTAAATGTCTATGGAGATTCTCAGTCATCTAGGTTATGTTGTCCCAAAGTGCTTCTTTTTCAAGAGGCAACTGGACTTTCTGGTTTTTCTTTGAAGACGTTTCACTTCTTATCCAAGAAGCTTCTTCAGCTCTGACTGGATGGTGGGGAATGGAAGGGTTTATACTCCTTGCAGACAGCTGGTCATTTGCATTCTTTTAGAGAGTCGTTGAGGCCACTGGAAGTTTTATATGTTGTCAGGGTCGCCTGAGTGGTGCAAATGAGTGTGGAGCAGGGGTGCTATTCAGAAGGTTCTGACAGTTTCTGGAGAACCGGCAGTGGAAATTTTGAGTAGTTTGGTGAACCAGCAAATACCACCTCTGTCTGGCCCCAGAGTGGGGTGGGAATGGAGATTTTATAATATCCTTCCCCCAGGAGTGGGGAGGGAATGGGGATTTTGCAGTATCCTTGCCCTGGAGTGAGGTGGGAATGGAGATTTTGCAGGATCCTTCCCCTGCCATGCCCACCAAGCCACGCCCACCAAGCCCACAGAACCAGTAGTAAAATAAATTGAATTTCACCACTGGTGTGGAGCCTTCTTGGAACTGCTGAAAGGACCATGTTGTAGATTGGAGATAGATGATGACGTATCCCTCCCCCTCTTTTGAGACAGGGCTGTTCAATATTTTGACATAGATGACCTCTTTAACCCTTTCAAACCAACAGTCCTCTTTGTCCAAAATGTGGACTTTGCTGTCTTCAAAAGACTGGCCTTTGTCTTTTAAATGCTGATGGACTGCTGAATCCTCCACTCCCCACCATCCAGTCAGAATTGAAGAAGCTTCTTGGATGAGAAGCGAAATGTCTTCAAAGAAAAACAAGGAAGTCCAGTGGCTTCTTGAAAAAGAGCACCTGTGGGACAACAGTTCATTTAGTGACCATTCAAAATTACAACGGCACTGAGAAGAATCACCCTTACGACATCGTTGCAGCATCCCCATGGTCACATGATCAAAATTCAGGTGCTTGGCAACTGATTTGTATTTATGAAGATCGCAGTGTCCCGGGGTCATTTGATCACCTATTGTAACCTTCTGACAAGCAATGTCAATGGAGAAGCCAGATTCACTTAACGACTGTGTTACTAACTTAACAACTGCAGTGATTCACTTAACAACTGTGGTAAGAAAGGTCATGGTAGTACAGTGGTCTAAAGCACCCTATTATTAACACAGCTGCCTGCAATTACTGCAGGTTCGAATCTTACCAGGCTCAAGGTTGACTCAGCCTTCCATCCTTTCTAAAGTAGGTTAAATGAGGACCCAGTTTGTGGGGGCAATAAGCTGACTTTGTATAAATATACAAAAGTATGAAGGCTATTGCTTAATGCATTGTAAGCTGCCCTGAGTCTCCGGAGAAGGGCGGCATATAAATCAAATAAAAAAAAAAAATGGGCCAAAACTCACTTGACAAATGTTTCACTTAGCAACATAAATTTTGAGCTCTATTGTGGTCATAACTCGAGGACTACCTGTAATCAATTATTGCAAAGCTATGCAAAAGTGGGTCAACTGATGTACTTCAATATCCTTCCCAGAAATGGCCAAACTTCCCAATGGAAGATAAGAGAAAAGGACAAAAGCGCTAGCAGCAAGCGGGGGTGGACTGAATTACAGTGACAGTCGATGCACTGTTGGAAGACCTGAAGGACAAGGTTGGAGACAGAATATCATGGAGAAAATCTATCTGTATGGTTATTGAGAGTTGACTCTGGCTTGATGGCACCTAATCAAACTATCAATCATTTATTTAGAGAAGTTTGGAGAGATATAATTTAACAACAGGAACAGAATTTGTTTTCATCCTGAATCAATATATATGCTTACTTGAGGTTGTTCCCTTCTCTGCATCTGAAGTTCACTTTGATGAATTCTTCAGTATACAGAAAAATGTCCGCATGGACCAAGGGAATCTGTAACCTGTGGTTCTCAGATCAAGAGATTTCTCATAGAAAGACACACTATTCTCTATCTCTCAAATAAGAAATCCAGGAATAAGGAAATCTCCGTGAGAGCCAGCTCTCAACTATGTGGTTCAGGACTAAACTTAGATTATCTGCCATGTTAGCCTCATCCACTAACTTGGCTACTGAATCTTGGGTATCCTCGCATTATGATAAGGACGTTGTGACAAGAACTGCAGTCCACCTTAACTGAATCCAATTGGAGATGAAATGAATGTCAATGTGGGGGTCATATTTCTTATAGGAATCCCAACAGTTTCTCCCTGCATTTGCAATACAGAGAGGGCACTACCTACCTAATGAAGATTGTGCTTGAGGTGATTTAGTAGTTGGGGCAACCAGATGGAGAAGTCACCAGAATCTTCTAAAATTTAATGGTGCTCATCCAAAGACATCATCTGATTTCCATCAGAGGCCTTTGGATCACTTTGCAGTTTGCCCCGATAGCTGCTTTGACACTGCACAAGAATCTTGTTCTTCTTATTTGCACTGCCCAGGGCTACAAGCAACAGAAGGGTAACCTGAATGATGCCTAAACATTCATCCTTACTTGAGCACCTGATGTCATAAGATAGCTGGTGTCTGGATGCTCTGCTAGCCAGGTTGGGTCACAAATACCATCACTTGAAGTAGATTCAACTTGGAGACTGTTCACTCCATTAAGTAGGTCAACCTACTTTTATTAAGATTGACTGAACAAAATATTGCAAGTCTGATTGTACTGTACCTCTTCCTCTTCTCATAGTAAGGATACAACCAGTTCTCCAGTGATATTGGTCCAGTGAGAAAAGATAAGAATCCAATTGGAAGTGTTAAGGCATTTAATCATAGCAGCTAAAACAGAATGAAAGAGATTTGAAACATTTGTTGTGGTCCGCCAGCAGCCTGTAGAGCTGACAGCGGAGTCAGACAGTGAGGAGGCTGAGGAAGAACATGGGCCAGTCCTGGAGGCTGGGGAAGGCCCTGATGAGGGCTCTGCGTCGGAGGCAGAGATGGGGCCAGGGCCATCTGGGAGTGATGTGCAGACTCCGGAGCCTCCAGAGGCTGACAGCAGAGAGGCAGAGGAACAGGAGCCTGTTCCTAGTGCACGCATGAGAAGAGCTGCCAGAAGGCAAGAGCATCTAAAGCAAAAAAGGGCGACTCGGGAGTAAGGCCAAGAGATGATTGGTCCCTCCAATAAGGCTTAAAAGACCAGCAACAGCTCTTGGGCTCTTTGTCAGAAAACAACATTGATAGATTTGTTTCTTGTCTTGCTGCATTTATTTCTCATCAGTGTCTTCTGCTTCTGAACTTTTGCCAAGAAAAGCCTTTGGCAGTTTGCCACAGTAGACCAAGGTTGGTGATAAGGCTGAAGAATTGTGTTATGAAGAATTTGTTTTGAATTAAATTGGACTATGCTGAGAATGAGTTAATTCTCAGCTGTTCTAATAAAGTCTGTTTGTTTCGAACTGTTTGCATCTGATAATACCTACTTGGGCCTGGGTCATAATAACTCTTCTACACAAAATAATGAGTATAAGTAAACAAAACAGTGTTTCAATCCATTCCACCCATCCACCCCAAAAATATTTCCATTTTTGGCCATGTTTAGAACAAACATTCCAAACATTTCTGTTCAGATCACACTCAAATCAACTAAAATCAGCTATCCTAGTCATGGAACAGTTAAAGAATGAAGTCTGATGCACATTTGCACAAACAAATAATTTTAAAGTTGCTACGTTGTAATATAATAGAGAACAACTAATGTGGTCTCAACAGCCATATTTTTGGGTATCTTTCCCTTTTATATTTTTTTTGGAGGGGAGGGAGTATGCTCCCCCCCCAAAAGTTAACAATTTAAAATAAAGTTAACTACCCAAAGTTAGAAGTTGGCCATTGAAAAATCAACTACTTCATTCCCATGCAGGTATTCTCCCTACAGACAGTTGTGCTGAAAGTGCAATTGCTTGCAAAATAAAAAGTCATCTGGATAAACAGTGGAGAGACAGAACTTAATTAAAGTGCTCTTGTGGTGAGATTCTGATTTCAGTAATGCCTGAATGGAGCTCAAGTATTTGTTCCTATGATTTTATTGTGGGAAACATTATTGGGTTCTGTAACAGTAAACCAACTCTCTGGAACATCCTACCCCACAGGGTGAGATTTGCCCCCACCCTCTATCCTTCCATAAGAGTCTGGCTCTTTCAATTGGCCTGGGGACCCTACGAGGGAATTCCATACTGAAGGTGGCTACTAGATTAACAGCAAATCCCAATTCCCCCCTGCATTCCCTGCTTCCCCCCGACCCATCTCTTAATCTCGTATTACTGTATTTTCATTGTACATTTAATTGTTTCACTATTTTGCTACTGTTATGCTTATACTTCCCTTCATTTCTTTGCTTTTTATTTATTTATTTTATTTTTATTTATTAGTCGCATTTTTATTTTTACTGTTTTTATTTTTTATTTATTTTTTATTTATTTTTTATTTTTACTGTTTTTATTTATTAGTCGCATTTTTATTTTTACTGTTATAAGCCACCTAGAGTAGCCCCACAGCAAGATAGGCAGCAAACGAACAAAAAATAAATAGCATAGATGTCAAGTTAAAATTGATACCTGGGTCTATCTCAGCACTGGACTCTGCAGTCTATATCACTGATATGTAGATATTATGCATTGCTAGGTATTATTTTAATTAAAATGTCTGTTATCTTTCCATATGAAGAAAGGAGAGGATAAGAGAACAGAGTAGAATAGAATAGAATAGAATAGAATAGAATAGAATAGAATAGAATAGAATAGAATAGAATAGAATAGAATAGAATAGAATTCTTTATTGGCCAAGTGTGTTTGGACACCCAAGAAATTAGTCTCTGGTACATAAGCTCACTGTACATGTAAACAGCAACTAATAGGTCATAGGTTATCATCATAGTTACACTCATTAATCATAAGTTACAAACAATAATTGATAAAACATAAGAAACCAATAGGATATACCATAGGGTAGGGTAGGGTAGGGTAGGGTGGGGTGGGGTAGGGTAGGGTAGGGTAGGGTAGGGTAGGGTAGGGTAGGATAGGATAGGATAGGATAGGATAGGATAGGATAGGATAGGATAGGATAGGATAGGATAGGATAGGATAGGATAGGACGAAAATAGAATTCATGAGATCCAGCCAGGGTTCTCCCTGATTTACTGGGATATAAGAGGGAGGGAAAGTTCATCTGCAATTTACTTTAAATAAAACTTGGCATTATTGGCTCTCTCCTGACAGGTTGTTCTTCCTCTCTCCTGGTTCATTTGATCCATTTTTTCTTTCTTTCTTGGTTTTGAAGCCTCCATCTTTCTATCACTGATTCATATGGCAGTTTCCCCATTGGTGAAAACCTGCCATCCTTTCTCTTCCCATTGGCTGAATAGCTCCAACTGATACTGCTGATTCCTTTGTACCTCCAAATTACTTTTCTTTCTTGTTATCTGCAGGGAAGGTTGTTTATGACCAGTTGTTCTTGCTTTCTTTTAAATTTTGTCTCATATCTTCTTAGGCTGCTTTCTAGGCTAATATTTTCCCTTCTTTTTCTTAATCATTCCTCCAGGTGAACATTCTTCAACAAGGTGCTTCTTTTGCACCCAGTTCTACAGCTTACTTTTTACATTTTTCCCAACTTCTGAGTTTTGTTTTTGCTTAACTAAACTTTGGGACAACACTCTCCCTTGTCTAGAGGTCCTAAAATACCTTTTCTTTCAATGTTCCCAAATTGCCTAGCCATATGCAAGGATCCTTTTACTCATTCTGAAGGCATGATAAACACAGACACATACACAATGATATATTATTCACAATTATGTACCACATTTAAAAACTAGACGCTAATAATAAGTAATGAAAAATTTGCTGGAGGGATAAATGAGGAAAGGAGGAGGACTAAATTAAAACAACTATCACAATTGAAAAGTTATTGTCTTTAAACAAAATAAAAGATTGAAAAGAAGTGGAGGGGTGGGAAAAGAGAGGATTGGGAAGTTAAATAAGCAAATTGACTGAAAGAAGAATTAATGAAAATGGGAATAAAGATGATGAATAAATAACCCCAGCTAGTTGTTTACAAAAGAGAACCCATTATATGGATGACTGCAAAGAAAGGAAATTTTTTGCTGTATTTCTCCTTCCTGCAAGGAACTTAGCTATCTAAAATTTTATGTTTGGGACAAGCAAACCAATTCATAAAATTAATATTCCCTGCCCTAACTAAAGTGTTATGGTATATGAGATAGTGTTCAATGTACTACTTTTAAAATTCTCCCCCACTTTTTTTTTTTGCATGTTCCTTTTTCTGTTCATCTGGTGAGTTCATCTTCATTTCTAAAGGAAAGGAAAATTATATGTTGAAGAATTTAAAGAATTTAAAATAAATGGCAAAAGGTTAAATAAGATTTTGAGCCAAGAAAGTTATAAACAAATTAAGAATCCAGATTCTTAATCCAGACAAATTTGGAAGATTGAAACTTTTACTATAATTTTGAAACTAACTAACTATATAAAATAAACAACTTTTCATGGGGGCCAGAGGTGGTATTCATACCAGTTCTGAAGAACCGGTAGCAGAAATTTTGAGTAGTTTGGAGAACCGGTAAATACCACCTCTGACTAGCCCCATCCCCATCTATTTTCTGCCTCCTGAGTCCCAGCTGATCGGGAGGAAATGCAGATTTTGCAGTAATGTTCCCTTGAATTGGGGAGGGAATGGAAAGAGTATCCTTTCCCTGCCATGCCCACCAAGCCACGCCCACCAAGACATGCCATGCCCACCAAGCTACACCCACAGAACCGGTAATAAAATTTTTTGAAACCCACTACTGATGGGGACCCAAGGTTAAGGACCTTACGATTTAAATTGGACACTTACAGGGGACTACAGATTCCAGGCAAAAGGAAAAACAAAAGGATTTGGATTTACAAAATGACACAAAATACTATAACATTCGAAATATTAAAGGAGACCTTTGAAGAATGATGCCAGAAATTAGTAGTCACAAAATCAGTAGCAATGTTTGTTTAAAGGATGTTAATGAAGGAATAATAAATGTGAAACAAATCTTGCCTGATGCAGAAATTGTGGAATCAAAAATATTGAATTAAAATGCGGATTACAAGACATTTGTAAAACATTTAAAGTGAAAATACAAGTGGTAAGCCAAGAGAATAACCTGGTTAGGACTCTACTGGAAATAGCAAAGAAGCTGGCTTTTAAAAATTAAAGGGAAAATGCAAATTGTAAATCAAGTAAATGATATGAATAATGTCTTCATTGGATTTAAAAAAAAAAGGTTTGCTAAAGCCTCGAAGAAGCCTATGCAATAGGATAAAGAATTAAAGAGAGATTAAATTTTATGACAATATTTGAATAATATTGTCTAATTTAAAAAATTAGAGATAAAAGAAAGGAATATAAAGTGGTTTATTTGATCAATATTAAAGTGTTTTATGAAATTCTGACAACACTTAACAATCTTTTGCTGACACCAGAATTAACAAATTGATGTTCTAGACATTTGCTTATAGATAAGGGATGGGTTTTGGTGAAAGCGATATCTGTAACTTTTTAAGGGATGAAGAGCTACCAAATATGTTTATACTTGTGATAAAGATTAAAAATTATTACATCATATGTTTCCTTTTTTTTCTTTATTTCACTCTTTCTTTTTTCTTGCTCTTGTTCTTGTTCTTTTTTTTTACTTTTTGCACTTTTTATTCTCTTATTACTTTCTTTCTTTGTGATTAGTTTGTGTAACTTTTTATTACTATAATTAAAATATTTAGAGCGAGAGAGATACAAATACTAAATACAAAAATATTAAAAAGACTGGAAAGGCATGATGTTCAAACAGCAAAATATAAGAAAACACCTCCAAAGTATACAAAGTCAGAGACTAGGTTAAAAGAAGAAAACAGTCACAGGCCATAAGTATTAATAGGGACAATAAGTATAACCTATGAGATATTCCTGAAGGGACGTGGTGGCTCAGTGGCTAAGACGCTGAGCTTGTTGATCAGAAGGTTGGCAGTTCAGCAGTTCGAATCTCTAGCACCGCGTAACGGGGTGAGCTCCTGTTACTTGTCCCAGCTTCTGCCAACCTAGAAGTTCGAAAGCACATAAAAAATGCAAGTAGAAAAATAGGGACCACTTTGGTGGGAAGGTAACATGCCAGTCACATGACCAAGGAGATGTCTTCAGATAGCGCTGGGTCTTCAACTTAGAAACAGAGATGAGCACTGCCCCCTAGAGCCAGAAACGACTGGAACACATGTGTGGGAGAACCTTTACCTTTACCTATGAGATATTCCTAGAAATGTCCATGTCTAAGAAATTATAAATATAATGCTAAGATATAGTTTTAACAATATGAAGTGACTTTGTTGCCAAGACAGATAGATATGGCAACTGCCTCACAATGTGCCACATATGATGAACTTCATCTATCAGGCTGAGCAGCCATAAATAACAATAAAGAAGAAGAAAATATATGGAAGAACATAGGATAAGATCAATATATTTTTTTCCTACATCAAGACAGGCCCTGATGTCCTGATCAGCCCTCATCAAATTTCCTTCTCCCATTTCAGATGTTAGATCTTCTTGGATCACATTCACTCCTGGATATTTCATGGTAAAGGAATCTTTCCTCTAATGTCCTTACTTTAAATGGTGTTCTGACCAATTGTTAACACACGAGTTCATATTTGTCTTTCATGTTGAATTAAACAACTTTTTAAAACATAGCTTCTGTTGTCTAGAGAAGAATTCAAAAGCTTGAGACCTTCTAGTATTTCATAGCTATTGACAAGGTTTTCATTACACTTAGATTAAGCTGCTGAATAGGAGGAGAAGGAATAATAAAGGAACAAGAATACCCCTTCAGGGTAAATTGTAATTACAACAATGCAATACTTATTCCCTTCAATAGAAGTCAAATACAGAGAATTCATGCTTTTCATTAACAATTTATTTTGAGAAGAGGGGAAAAATGAAAATTAAATGGATACACATTGTAAGTCAAATGATTTTTCAATCACACTTTTATCAAATCTGGCAAAAAATAATATGCTGTGGTATTTTTTCACAACTCTGTGTGTATGTGTTTTATTTTTCTGAGATTGTGAATTGCTTTCTCGATTGTTTTGATACTGTCAGATGCATTTTTGGAAGTGTTTTTTTCCCTATTTCTCTAAGATACAGTTTTCAGTCTGGAAGTAAAAAAAAAAAAAAAGATGAAGTTTAAAGGTTCAGTCTTAAGATCTGAGAAGGTTTTGGCCTCTGGAGCAGATATTTAAGCATAAATATTACATACAATATTTAAAATGAATTCCAGTGAATAAAAACCTGCTTGGACTAGTTTTAATTCTCACTCAGTCCACTTTAAATCTGATCAGCAGTGACTGTTCCAGCATTACTCATTTTGAAGTATGCTCAAGTAATTCATTAGTTTGGGTGTCAATCATCTGCTAATTTGCACATATTTTCTGTTGATTTCTTGTTTGCTTCTGAAAATAAAGTTCCTTGTAAAGACACACCAAATATTCAAATTCATTGCCCTTAAGGTACCCTAATAAGAATATATACATTGATGCAAATCTAGTTGGATGTATCATTGTCTTTATTTCTTTTTCTTCTCAATTTACCCTAAAATAGGAATCTTTTCAATCCATATTCTCCCTATATATTCAATTGTCCATACAGAATCTATTTTGGATTGCAACTTTCTCTGAAAGATGGACTTTCCTTTGTACCTTACTAAGGTACATGAATGGTAATAAATTCCCTAAGAAAATCTTCTAACACAATTTCCTCTAAAGCTTTTCTTCCCATTTGTCTTATGTAAATTTTCCCAAGGCAGACATTTAAAACTTAGATTTCCCCAGTGTAATCTCATACTTTTACATCATGTTTGTATGCAACTTTTAGAAACAAATTTTTTCAAACGTATCTTTCACAAATAATAGTGTTTTGGATTTGTGTAGTTATTTGACCAGAAAAAGAAAAAAAAATGAACTGAATGGATTAATTTCAGAGTTGCTATCTGAAATCCAAAAACCTGCTACCATTAAAATCCCCGGTGTATTTGTATTCTACAGTAAACTTATATCCCTATTTATAATGTTACATTGAATGTTAGAAGATGATGCCAGTTGAACCTTTCAAACCATTAAAAGTGCTACTAAGTTGTATATCTGAGTTGCATATTGAGCTGGAAAGCCATAAATAATACTTTCCCCAAACTATGGGTCTTTCTCCATTGAAAAATTAAAGTGTAGTCCATCTGTGCTTGACTCAGCAGGAAAAAATGTGAGATTTCCTGTCCTCCTGGCCAATCCATCACCTGCCTATAGTGTTTCTGGGTTTATTGGAAAATTGATGAATTGAATAGTGGTGTGAATCTCTTTCCTTTAGAGCATAGTATGTAAAACTCTAGACTCCTATGTAATGGTTGTATAAGTAATACAAAATTAAGAAAACATTTATCACTAAAGAGTATAACTTGAATTACAGTATGTTGGGTTGGGGGCATCTATGTATAATAAGGTGATCTTTTTCATCAGCAATCCAAAAACCTTTGGAAAGAAATATTCCTTAACTCCGAGATGGTCTTGTCACCATCTGACAAACAACTAATCCTTAACATCATTTTAGGCAGTGCTTGGACAAAGCATGAATTTATTCTTGGCAAACTCCAATAAGATGGGAGTAAGTCAAAAAGGGATGGGAAATTGAAATCAACCTGACATATCAACCTTGAAATGAAGCTGGCTAAAATATATAATACCTACAAATACCAAAAATAAGACAACTTTTTCCAAGATATTTGCATGGAAGAGAGTCCTCTTTTTCCCCAGAAATCTAGCAGTCTATAAATTTTTGCTACTATTCAAGTATGGAAGCTTTGAGAATTACTGTGTGCTGCAAAATGACTCTGTAACACTAATATATTAATGGAAAGAGATCAGGGGCCAGGATTCTTTTTTAGCTGCTAGCATTTCCATGTAAGAACAGTCTGTCCATTAACCAAATGCTGAAAGATGCATGTAAATCTGTCACAGTATGGCCTATATCATATAATCTGGAAAACAATTGCCTCAATATCCTATTGTTTCAAAATTGCTTTAGCAATGAATAGACAGAATAAATAAAGTAATCAAACAACCCTTCCATTTATTTTCAACATACATCTAGTCCTTTTTTTAAAAAAAGAAGAAGAAGATGTAATATAATTTTAGTTTGGAAATGCAAGACCACTTGGATTTGGCAAAGTGTGGCCTCTAAATCTTGCTTTTCTCGTTAATATATATACTCAGGCATTAACATGTTGCATTTGACAAGATGAAAGAGAATAAGAAGGGAAAATTTTCATTCATCCTGATTATTCTAGCTAACCCAAATTATATATCCTAAATTCATGTTAGATTCTCAGGATGAACTACGGGGCCAAGAGCCACAATCAACCCATTTTTAAATGTCAATAAATAAATAAATATTTGTGTTTGTCAGTTCTCAGTCTTCAAGTAACTACTTTGAAGGAGAAGCGGAGCAAGTTCAATTTGATTCTATATGGTCTAGGAATAATTAATTATTTAAATATTGAATTACAGTTACGAAATTGAGGAAACCTATCATTCATAACTTTCTTTTCTTTCTTTTATCCTTTTATATTTAGATATAATTTTGAGTTTTGTTTGATTGTGTGTATGTGTATGTTTAAGTCAGTGTTGGCTCCTGTGATTGTTTGGACAATCCCTACAGTTTTTTTCACAAGATTTTTAGAAGTACATTATCCTTGCCTCCTTCCTAGAACTGAGACCAAGTGACTGGCCCAAAATTAATCCAGTTGACTTTGGGCCCAAAGTGAGATTAGAATTCAAGAACTCCTGGTTTCTAAATAGTTTCTAACAGTGGTGGGTTGCTACCGGTTTTCCCCAGGTCGGGCAAAACGGTAGTGGTGGCAGAAGGAAGCGCCGCCCACCCTCCCGGACCTTTCCACGCATGCACACGCGCCCACGAGTGAAACAGTAGTGAACAGGTTTTGAAACCGCCCCTGGTTTCTAACCACGACACTAAACTAATTCTCTTTGAAAAGTTGCTACATTTTCAAAGAGGTTTTTTTTTAAAAAAAATCCTTTTCTTTCTTCTTTTTCTTTTTCTCTTAAAGTTCCCATTTTTTCTTTTTTTTTTCTTTCTTTTTTAAAGGTGGTCTTCGTGGGCCTTCCTCCCTCCCTCCCTCCCTTTAAATATTATTTTGTAAATTGTTTTAAAATAGCAACGTGCTTTAAAACGTGTCAGGAGATAATGGTGTTTCTCACTGATCCTTTATGATTCTCTGCTGGTAAATCCAGAGGAAGAGCGCTATGCTGCCATTTTAATATGCCAAAGTACTAAACAGTACGATATTATATCAAGATATAATGTGTAGGTTGTATCTACAGAATTCTTTTAAAATTTATTTTCATGGGTAGAATAAAGGGGACGGAGTTGATGTCCTTCAGGCTTACAGCAAAGTGGCCTAGAAAATAAACTAAACTACTTTCAACAACAGTAATCATCTACACAAGAATTTTGACAGCACATAAATAAGGTTTGGCAGAACTTTATCTCCCCCAGAAGGATCACATAGCATTGGCAAGGTAACTGCGATTTAGAAGGGAAGGCTGAAGTAGAGTGGAGACTGGTGGCTTGGAGAACAGTAAACCAGAAATTCAAGAGAAAAGAAAAGCCACTCTTTTTGTGTCTTAAGCATTACAAAGACTTGTGTTTGGGTTCAATCTCAATAAACTTCGCTGGCACATGTAAGATGTTAGAGATCACTTGTTTTCTTCTGCTCTGAAGTGTTTCTTCAGTATCCTTAGTATTTATTTGCAAACATTAGAAGAGGCTTTTGCACCTGTGTAGTACCTCTGCTACTACACAGGTGACTACAAAGGGACATGGTGGCTCAGTGGCCAAGATGCTGAGCTTGTCGATTGAAAGGTCAGCAGTTCAGCAGTTTGAATCCCTAGTGCTGTAACGGGGTGAGCTCCTGTTACTTGTCCCAGCTTCTGCCAACCTAGCAGTTTGAAAGCACATAAAAAATGCAAGTAGAAAAATAGGGACCACCTTTGGTGGGAAGGTAACAGCGTTCCATGTGCCTTTGACATTTAGTCATGCTGGCCACATGACCATGGAGACGTCTTTGGACAACACTGGCTCTTCGGCTTTGAAACGGAGATGAGCACCACACCGTAAAGTTGGGAACAACTGTGTTGTTCCCAACACAGGGGAATGTGCGAGGGGAACCTTTACCTTTACCTTTAGTACCTCTGCAGAAGGCTCTTTTAGTTATTGCAAAATGCATCTGGGAAAGGGGTGGACTTGCATGAAAACCTCTAGCATTCACCAAAGCTGAAAGAGATCTGGGCCCAAGCACAGCACCTTTGCATTGTCTGGCTTTTCTAGATGATACAATTTAGAAATTCCAGGAAACTTTGAGGCAACATGGTTTGGTTTGAATCCCTGCTTCTTTGCTACAAGGAGAAAAATTAATTCTATTTACTGAAGGAAAAACTAAGTCATCTATCTTGTAGAAATCTGCCCAGCATGCTGGATTTATTAAAGAGACTTCAAACACTTCAGTCTGACTTATAGCAGTGGTGGCTAACCTTTTCCGGACTGAGCGCCCAAAGCGTGCCCGAACCCCCAAAATGCAATGCGCGTGTGCCCCCCAAGCATGCACCCCACTCCTGCGTATGCATGCACTCCTGCATGTGCCCCGCCCCATGCATGCGTGCCCCTGCAATGCCCCACCCCCCACATGCACATGCAGCCCCCTGCATGCGCCCCACCTCCACATGCATGCATGTGCAACCCCCTGCACATGCCCCACCCTTCTGAGCATGCATGACAGAGACCCTAAGACCAGCTGGCTGACGGGAGGGGATGGTGCCCACAGAGAGGGCGCTGCGTGCCACCTCTGGCCCACGTGCCATAGGTTCGCCAACACAGACTTATAGCTTTCAACTGAAACAAAATACTTTTTGCAAATATTGTAACCATAAATGATAAGCTAGGATTGGCTAGGTCTGCATTGAATCTGTTTTTCCTAAACAACCTAGGAAGAACCAATTATGGTTCAAATGTTCTATTTCAGGAGATTTGGGCACATCTTTGATGGAAAGAGAAGGCGTGGGGGATGAATCTCATCAGCAACATGGTTTGCCAGGGTGGAACTGTACATTCCAGAGAAAAACCCAAGTTTAGGAACTGTGCAGTCCTGAGCTGGATAGGGGAGGGAGAAGGAGGTTCAGGGTAGCCACACCCAGGAATCTCTCGGGATGTATCTACTAGATTAGAAGCTTATAGCTTTAGTCTGGCAAGATTCTGTCCATTACATGTTAGCAAATAAATAATTGGATTTGATTTGATTTTACTGTCTTGCCTTGGGCTTGAGACTGACAGCACATGATGGAATGCTGTTCCATTCAGACAGATAATGAGACATGAGAAGGGATTAATTTTAGCACGAGCTTTTCTCTTTATGTATTTCTATGAGGACCTGAGGGAACCTTGTATAGCATGAAGTATGTACAATATACTAGTGTTCTTATTTATAATGTCTTTTTGTCAAAAGATAGTGCTGAGAGTGGTTAAAATAAAATAAAAAGCTACATTGTTGTTCAGCTTCAACTAGTTGACCTTGACAGAATTTAAAAAGCTAAATAGGATTAGACTTCATTCAGGGGTGGGTTCTACTTACTTTTTCTACTGGTTTGCAATGGGGCCGCGCGTGCATGCGCAGAAGCGTTTTGATGACATTGGGGTCAGTGGGCGGAGCCTCCCACCGGTTTTACTAACGGTTATATAGAACTGGTGCGAACCGGGGGCAACCCATCACTGACTTCATTACATCAAGAATGGGAGGCCACTAAGAAATTTGAGGGCTACAAGCTAGACAGGCCAGTCTAAAACAACAATAGCAAAAAAAAAAAAAAACCAACAACAAAAAAAAAAACCAGGAGAAGATAAAGGCAACTATTTCTGTTTAACTGCCAAGAATGTCTCAAAACTCAAATGTAGAAATACAGATAACATGTAACAGACTAGGACATATACATCCCTAACAATGAGAAAAACATTTAATGTATCTGTTAAGGATATTGGTGTTGTGTTACCAACCAGCAGAGTAAATGCACAAGGAAACGTTGCTGAGAGCAATGAATAAGAGTTATGCAAACTGGTTTATCAAAAGCGTACTTTATAGTAGATAAACAGTCTCATAGTCTTTAAACAAATTCCAAGTCTTTGCCAGTAAATCAATCCAGTAGTTACAGATATCTTCTTACCAAACAAACATTAGTTGGTTAGAATAACAAACTCACTCTGGTTCACAAACCACGATGGTAACAGATCCATCCAACGATGATTACAGATAGCAACTCCTCACTATGGTAGCATATCATATCAGCTTCATCATCTCATCATCACAATGACAGCATATCATAGCAGCTTCATCATCAAACTGAATACGTTACAATACCTTGCTTAAATACTCTCACAACCAGTCATTATCTAATTACAGCATGACTCAGCATTACAATGAAAACCCTTAAAGTAACATAATACATTTACAGATTAAAGTTACAGTACACATATATTACCTGGACAACATAGTTAGGCTCAAACCATATCCTAACACTCTCCCCTTTGGACAGGTCAATATATACAGTTTAGATTCTTAATCCATAGCTTTCACAACATGTTTTATGTTTTATAGTATCACTTAATTAATCAACTGAAAATTAACCTGTCCCGGGATTTAAATAATAGCAGAAGAGACACAGGCAAACACCTCTAACTAAGATTTGTTACAGAAGCCAACTCAGCAAGTTAGACACTAAGGGCTATTTGATACGGAAGGTGAAAATGCAATGCTGTTTCAACTTGAGACTTTCAAAATCTCCTATTTCAAAGCTACTCTAGATGAAAAGGGGGAAGGTATGCCTCCTCCCTTTCCCCTCATAAAACTTGCAGATAATGTTTATTATCTGAGTGGAAAACATCTTGTCCCATTGGAAATATGAGCTTAATGACAGAGCTCTTTGAATTTGACTTTCACATCAGAAGGAAGCATAAAAGAATGCCAAACAATATAGCTTGATTTTCTTAGCAATGCCAAATAAGAGGCCTGATGGTACTACGGGGCTTATGAAACTGTCAGAGGCCACAGAAGTACTGGGTCTCATACACATTTCCGTTCATGTGGATGAAAGCAACACAATAATTGATTCAGCAAAGCATCTCAAGCATATGCCTAGGCTTGAGTGTTAAGAAATACCATTAGAACCAATGGAGCTAATTACTTCTTTGCAATTAGAATAGAGTAATTGCTTGCATCCATTGCTGACTCAAGGTGACCAGATGTTTGGAAGAAGCTTCCATGGTAATCAAAACCTGGGAAAATTATAAAATATGTTGGCTCCTACTTGCATTGATGAGATGAACTTATGAGATGCCTTTCTGAGAGCCACAACTTCAGGATGCTCTATAGTCAAGTTATTTTTGCACTGAAATATTAAGGCTGCAACCCTTTAAACTCTGCCTACTTTTAAGCTGAAATACATAGTTTTATGCTCACTGTTGACATTGTCAAAGATACAATAACTGTCAAATGTTAGAAATATGTAATACGAGGAGCATCTTCAAAATGGAAAATGCCTTATTTCAAGCTTACAAGAACAACACCCTTGGCCTAAATATTTCTTGGTTTTTTTCCTGAGTTTTGATAAAACAAAAATGATTTATATAAAGCATTTTTATTTTTTTTAAAACATTCTTTTATTCATTTGCAAAAAAATAATTGTAACATTATCCAGTGTAAAAATAATATTATAGAGCATCCTGAAGTTGTCCATTGTTTCTAATGCCTGCCTAACTGACATAACAAAAAGCAATGTTATGCGTGTTAATTATTAGGGCCTATTTGTACTAAAAGTTCCTGTAATAATAATAATAATAATAATAATAATTAGCAATGCGATTTTACAAATAGCATCCTTTTTTAAAATAGCAATTTTATTCCAATGCCTGCCTAATAGACATAACAAAAAGCAAGTGTGTTAATCATTTGGGCCTGTTTGTACTAAACGTACCTGAAATAATAATAATTAGCAATAATATTTCACAAATTACATTAATTTAATTCCTAAATTTACAACTTCAGAAACTCAGCAGCTTTAGTAGCATTTGTGTAATCCCATGGGTAATATATGCAATGAATGCATACACTTGCATTTACATTTGCCCAGTACCTACCTATCTGCAAACAGAAGCCCACTGACAAAATGCGCACTACTGTACACACCAAATAGGAATGTTAACTTTGTTTGATTTATTTTATTGTTTTTTAAAAAGTTTTTAAAAAGTAAATTTACTTACTAAGCCTGCAGACAACTGACAGCAATCTTAACTGGCCGGTGACTAGCCATTAACTAGCACCTCTAAATATGCAGCCTCTACTATGATTTAAGAAAGTCAGTAACCGGACACAAGTTTGACTCAGCCTTCCATCCTTTCTAAGGTAGGTAAATTGAGGACCCAGTTTGTGGGGGCAATAAGCTGACTTTGTATAAATATACAAAAGTATGAAGGCTATTGCTTAACGCATTGTAAGCTGCCCTGAGTCTCCGGAGAAGGGCGGCATATATATATATAAAAAAAAGACAAGGAATTTCTGCTTTAAGTATATTGCCAGGTAATTGTCATGTCCTATCCCCCAGCATCTCCAAGGTCTGGAGACTAAAACATAAAGGTTTTGGGTTTGGCTAGTCTAAAGAAAAGAAAAATTAGGGGTGACATGATAGCAGTATTCCAGCATTTGTGGGGCTGCCATAAAGAAAAGGGGGTTCCGTATATTTTCAATGTTGGGACCAATGGTATATCTGGTTGAATAATAGAACAAAAAAAGGATAAGGTTAGTGTAGATTTTATTTTTTATTTGTATATCTTGACTGAAGTTAATATACTGTGTAAAGCTCCCGTCACGATCTGTGTGTGAATAAATATTTTGTTGTAAAGAAATAAAAAATAAAAAAAAGAAAAAAAGAAAAGAAAAGGGGGTCAAATTATTCTACAAAGCACCAGAGGGCAGGACAAGAAACAATGGTTGGAAACTAACCAAAGAGAGAAGCAACCTGGAATTAAGGAGAAACTTCCTAACGGTGAGGACAATTAACCAGTGGAACAGCTGGCCTTAAGAAATCATGTGTGCTTCATCATTGCAGGTTTTTAAGAAGAGACTAGACAATCACTTATCTGAAATAGTATAGGTTCTTCTGCTTGAGCAGCGGGCTGGACTAGAAGACCTCCAAGGTCCCTTCCAGCTCCTATTCTATTCTGTTCTGTTCTGTTCTGTTCTATTCTATTCTATTCTATTCTATTCTATTCTATTCTATTCTATTCTATTCTATTCTATTCTATTCTAATTATCACATCAAATATCAGTCAATAACAGGGATGAAACAGCATCCTGATACCATACCATAATAAATGACTGGAATCATTTTAAAAACGAAAGAATATCCTGAGCATGACTTACAAAATTGCTCTGCACTCAGAAGAGCTGGCACTCTTGTGATAAGGTTATTCAAAATTTCCCAAAGTAGCAATAGCAATAGCGCTTAGACTTGTATACTGCTTCATAGAGCTTTATAGCTCTGTCTATATGATTTAGAGAGTCAGCATATTATCCCCAACAATCTGGGTCCTTATTTTACCAACTTCGGAAGGATGGAAGGCTGAGTCAACCTTGAGCCAGTCGGGATTGAACTGCTGGCAGTAGGAAGAGTTTGCCTGCAATACTGCACTCTAACCACTGTGCCACCACGGCTCTATCACTAAGTTTGAAACCTTTAGAAACCTCACATCTTGCATACAAGTAGTCCTCATTTAACAATCCCCAGTTTAGTTACAATAGCAATAAAAAAGTAACTTTACGATCCAACCTCACCTTTACGATCTGTTTTATTGAGATTGAGATTGCTATTTATTACTATTGCTAGGGAAACTGCATGAATGTCTTCAAAGCCACCAAGAACCACTTTGAGGTAAAAATTTTATTTTTACCAATTTCGAAGCACCAGTTAAGGATGGGGAGTGGGGGAGGGGAGGATAACAAAAGCCATGCTGTGTGCCAGCATGGAGGAGCTCTTTAACTTTTCTGATGTTGTGATCCTTGCATGAAAAGGAGAGCCTTGCATCACAATGGCATGATACTGGTTTGTTATGTTCCTGAATGCTTTCAATCCAGTGGTGAAATCCAAATTTTTTTACTACCTGTTCTGTGGGCATGGCTTGGTGGGCGTGCTGTGGCTTGGTGGGCTTGGTTTGGTGGGCGTGGCAGGGCAAGGTTACTGCAAAATCTCCATTCCCACCCCATTCCAGGGGAAGGATACTGCAAAATCCCCATTCCCACCCCACTCTGGGGCCAGCCAGAGGTGCTATTTGCCAGTTCTATGAACTACTGAAAATTTCCGCTGCCGGTTCTCCAAACTGCTCAAAATTTCTGCTACCGGTTCTCCAGAACCTATCAGAACCTGCTGGATTTCATCCCTGCTTCAATCCTGTGAAGGCCTTTGCTTTGGCTGGACTTCTCCTCTTCAGAGTATGGCATGTTCTTCATTTTGCAATGAACACAGAGCCCATTCCATAGGGACTTGACAGAATAGGTTATTAAACAGGCTAACACACTCAAGAAGTCAAAAAATGAAACTATAGTCAATAACCATTGATACAGTTTATTAAAGAATATTTGGAGCTAATAGGATGCAAGGTCATAAACCCATCACTTGTTATTCAGTAGTTGAAAAGATCAGGCTATAGGTTAACACAAAGATTTTAAGCAATTCTCTATAGTGGATTTAATACATCCCATTCGGTGTGAGAAGGAGGGGAGGCAAGTTAACATGAAAATTCTTGCCAAGCAAGTAAAACAAGAGATTTAAAGTTGTTAACAGACCACAGGTTAACTCAGAGGTCAGTGCTGCCTAGACTGGCTGTAGGTAAAATGGGAAGATAAGTGGATAAAGCAAATTTAAGAGAAAGTAGGGAATAGTCCGTTTCTGAGCTTGATTCTCTCAGGCTGCAACAAAAAAGAAGGACATATAGGAAATAATGTACTTAGCTTCCCTTTTACTACAGAAAGGACAAGTTCTTTTCTCTGAACCAAAAGAAGAGAAAAGAGAGAGAGAGAGAGAGAGAAATGGCTGTCATTGGATGCTGTGTTCTCTGACTTGCTGGAAGATTGAGGGCTGCTTTTATACTTACTTTCCTTGGGGAATGGAGTAAATTAAAAGTAATCAAAAGCAAACGCTTGCTTCAGGATTTAGGAAATCATCGATTAAAATGTCAGACTGTAAGAAGGAATACTGTTTCCTTTCTTTTCCTGGTCTGAGAGGAGAGGGAAAGATGAGATATTTCTAGCGCAATGATTGATAAAGCAGGAGGATATCAATCATTATCCTAATCAATATGATCCAGTTCAATCTACTAGGTCACGATAGACAGAGCCCTGGACTTCTATAGCATTCAGTGCATGCTTGTGTCTGTGTATTTCCACCTTCAGTGCCAAAAAATGAGAAGAGTTTCTTTTTACGTAAGTATATGCAATATATCCAACTTTTTGTCTTCGGCATAATTAAGAAAATTCAGATCACCATAGATCTTTCTTCTTCTTCTTAAGCACTTTTGCACTTTTGTAAATGTACATCAGAGAAGGAGATGGTGGGATATAGCTCGTGCATTATAAAAACCATCTCTTGGACTTTTCCCAAAACTAGAATGGAGTCTCTCCTTTCAACTACAAACTACCTTCATCCGAATGAAGGAGAGAGCATCTGTATCCAGGGGTGGGCTTCAAGACTTTTAGCAAGGGGTTCTCTGTCCAGTTGCTGGATGGGTGTGGCCATAGTGGGCATGGCCTAGTCAGCCTCCTGCACCATGGTGTGGGGGGGGGGGTTGTCCTCCTCGGCCTCTGGAGGCTTTTCTCGAGCCTCTGGGAGGGCAAAAACGGCCTCCCCAGGCTCCGGAGGACCTTCGGAGGCCAGAAAAGGGCTTCTGATAGGCCTGTTTTTCGCTCTCCCCAAGCCTCCATGTGCACCCTGCACTTACCTGCATCCAAAACGGGCCACATGAGGACTCCTGGGAAGGGCATGGTGGGGTGGACGGGGGCCAGCCAGGAGTGGGATTTGGGAGTTCTCTGAACTGCACAGAATCTTAGCTAGAGGTTCTCCCAAACCCCTGCGAACCCCCAGCAGTCCACCCCTGTCTGTATCCTGACCAGCCCAGAGCTTTTTTACATTCCTTTATAATCACTTGAATGGCCAAATATTATGACATTAGGCTAAAGTGCAATAGAGAGAGTCAAGTTATTTAGCCAAGGAATATTTTCCTGCCCTTTTGCCATCATCTCTAATGCAATTTTCAGCTAGATAATACAGGTAGTCCTCGACTTACAACAGTTCATTTAGCGACTGTTCAAAGTTACAATGGTACTGGAAAAAGTGATGTATGCCTTTTTTTCACACTTACAACCATTGCACCATCCCCGGAGTGATCAAAATTCAGGCGCTTGTCAACTGTCTCATATTTGTGATGGTTGCAGTGTCCCAGGGTCATGTGATCACCTTTTGCGACCGTCTGACAAGCAAACTCAATGGGGAAGCTTAACAGTTCGTGTTACTAACAGAACAACTGCAGTGATTCACTTAACAACTGTGGCAAGAAAGGTCATAAAATGGGGCCAAATTCACTTAACATTGAGCAACAGAAATTTGGGGCTCCATTGTGGTCGTAAATTGTATGGTACAATTCAATTCAAAGCTCAACACTTGTTATGCTTTCTCTTATGTTGTTACTCAGGCCTTTCCCCTCGAAAACTGAACTCCCCTATTTACTAGCACAAGTAGTCCTTGACCACAATTGAGCCCAAAATTTCTGTTATTAAGCAAAGCAGTTGTTAAGTAAGTTGTGAGAACAGACCATAGGGCAAAACAAAGGGAAAGGAGAAAGGAGAAAAACATCTTTATTTCTAGTCATTATTCAGGTTGGGATCCTACTCCCACCTTGCCAGCCCTTTTGGTTCAAATCGCTTTGTCCCTGGGTTTCAGATGTTGCCATTGGAAAGGTGACATTGACCAACCTTTCTCAAAGGACCAAATCTGCCTTCTGTTGTTCCAGAGGTTTGTGGTTAGAGGATACTGCCGGGCAGGAACAATATATAAAATAAAGCACAATTCTACCGCGACCTGAGAGACTAACCTCATTGCGCTTCACCTCACAGACAATAATGTTTCTTCTCCATTCAGCTAATACTGTCTGACAATGCTGGAGGCAGCTTGAAATCTTCCCTCTAATTGTTTGCTCAACTTTTATCTCAAAGAAGGTTGAAATCAGATTACTTGTCTCTCGAAGCTCTGGCTCCAGCGTTCTCCCGAGACGTTCTTAATTTTATTACTTCTCTGACTTGGGGACAGAATTTACAAAAAGAGGGGGGGGGGAAATATTTTTCTCTGTACCTGGCTGGCAGGAGTTCTGTTTTTCTAGATGTAATGCAATTGAGTCAAAAGCAGTGCTAAAGATTAGATGCTCCTAAAGTCAGATTCTTTGCATTAAAGCTGTGGATTAAAGTTAGCATTGGTTTTGCTGAAAGCCTTTGTTTAACCTAGAATGTTTTTTTTGTAAGACATACCTTTGTTTTCTTTTTTAAAAATTTTTTTCCCACCAATTATACTGTAGATTCCTTATGGTTTTAATAGAACCAGAGAGGATAGATAAGGAATGATAGTATTAATATCATATACACTAGCATATATATGATAGTATATATCCATGATGGCAAACCTATGGCACGCGTGCCACAGGTGGCACACATAGCCCTATCAATGGGCACGTCAGCTCAGCTCTGTTGTGCATGTGCATGCCGGCCAGTGATTTTCTGGCCCTCTGGGCCCACCTGAAGTAGGGAAACAAGCTGTTTCCTGCTTCCAGAGGGCCGGGTGGGTGGGTGGGTGGGGAAGGCCCATTTTTCTTTCTCACTAGCTCCAGATCCTCTCTAGGAGTCTCTGGAGGCTGAGGACAGCAAAAAATGTCACTTCCTGTCCAACTGGAAATTGGGAAACGGACCATTTCGGGCCTCCAGAAGGCCTTTGAGTGGGTGGGGAAGGCTGTTTTCACCCTCCCCAGATGCATAGAGAGGATCTGGAGCCAGGTGAGAGAGAAAAACGGGCCTACCAGGCCATCACGTCCCAGGAGCGGGGTCCATAGAATTATGGGTGTGGGCATGGCCGAACCTCCCTGCGCCCCTTCCTGGCACGTAATGGCAAAATGGTTAGCCATCACTGGTATATATGATATGATAGTATATAATAATATATACATTTTGTAATATTGCTTCATATTATTGGTAGCCCAGATATTTAACTGAGAAATTATGCATGAACCATATTCAGACTGATGTTTGCTTTCAGAAGGAAATTTAATAATCAAAACTTAAGGTCATGCATTCCAGGACCCTTTTCCTTCTTTTTTTATAACCTAAGGAAATTTCCCGCTCACGTTATAACAACCACAGTTTTCCATTACAGCAAAAAATCATGTTAGTGCAAATCACAACTAAGTAACGAAGTGAGACAGCAGCCCAGCATATTTTCCTATGTCGCCAGGATTTTTTTTAAAATGCCTTTTTGTGATTTACTTATTTTAGTGGCTATTCCTATTCATGTAGTTCTGAGTCTGTTGATACTTTTTCTCCCTAGGTTTGTGAAATAAATTCCAACTTGCATGCAAAGTAGGACTGGAAAATGATCTAGTTGGCATTCAGTTCATATTGTCTTCCCAGATATGTGTCATGTCTATTTGGGGGCCGTGATCTCCTCTGATTCTCCTAGTTCATGAACATAAATCAGAGCAAGTAATTATCATTATGTGTTTTTTTTAAATCCCACTTGGATACGTTTCTTTCCCCCCCACACACACACACCCCACTTCCCCCACTTTTAATCTTTAACTGAAAAAACATCCTCTGAGGGCCTTGTTCTTTATTCCTCTGCAGTGAAATCGAAGATATGGGATGAACAAATGTGGTGGTAGAAAATGAAACCAACCAGTGGTGGGATTCAGCTAGTTCGCACCTATTCTGGAGAACCGGTTGTTAACTTTCTAAGCAGTTCAGAGAACCTGTTGTTGAAAGAAAACTTATTTTGTTTTTTTCCACTTTACAGGGCTAATCCTGTAAGGAAGGCAGGAAGGAAACATTCTGGTGGTGTTTCTAGCCTAATCTTTATTGCCCTGCTTATAGAAACTGCCTCTCCGGTTAACCTTGTTACATTGTAATAGTAAGGTGAAGCGCCCATTGACATGAGTGACATTGAGTTGGCCACACCCACACAGTCACATGACCACTGAGCCATGCCTACCCAGCTGGTCATTAGGGCAGAGAACCGGTTGTTAAATTATTTGAATCCCACCACTGAAACCAACCAATAAGTAAATAAAAACAAGAACATGATCTCTAATCCAATCTTTACTGAAATTGGTTTAGGACAGGAAGCCAGAATAGCTGCCATGGATTGGCAACTGTTGTTATCAGATGCATATGTGCGTATGAAATGGATGGATGGATGGATGGATAGACAAATATACAGAGAGATGCTTTCAATTCAGTGTTGATTCCAGGTGACTGCCTTGACACATCTCTGCAATTTTCTAGATAAAGTTAGGGTTAGGGTTTGCCATTGTCTTCTTTGTGGGGCTAAGAGAGTTACTGGCCCAAGGTCATCCAGCTGGCTTTCTGCTTAAGAAGGAAGTAGAACCATCTGTTGATTTCTAGTCATACACCAAATTGGCTCTCATGACAACAGCTAAATCCCAATTGAACTGGAAGTAAGATCAATTCAGCCTTGTGGCCTTGCACATCACTTTAGTCACTGTTCCAGTGCTCAGTGACCATGTCATTAAATGGGGTTGGGCTCATGACTGGATTTAGGCTGAAGCCAAATAGACACTGGCCTAGGACCAAAGCTTAGGAGCATTGATCATTTTAAAAATGCAAATCTTCATGTTGGCAGGAGGTGGCCCCATCTGTCAATGTGGCCTAGGGCTGCTTTTGAGCTGGCATTACTTGAGTTTGTAGGACAGTGTTAGGGACACGTATCAATGATGGAGTTTCTGAAGAAATAGAAGGAAATAGAAGGAAATGGTGATGTTTCTGACCCCATTTGCTAAGGTGGCAAACTGCAATATCCTCAAACTATATGTCTGAGGGGAAGTTTTATGGAATATTTTAGTCAATAGCAAAGTGGATTACAGGTGTACATCTTATTTTTAGTGTGGAGAAATTAATGTGCCTCAATTTAGCCTTGATTTGGGTTCTGTAATCCAAAGTCATTTAGTAAAAAAATAAAAATAACTCTTATAGCATTTTTGCTATAAGAACTTGGCCCTGGACAGCTGATACATTAAATTAGTAAGAGCTCATTTTAGTCTATGTGATCTTGCCCTTTTAAAAACAATTTTCTGCATGATACTATCAGAGTTTTAATTATGCCAAACTTGGAGTAGATAGATTTTCTACACTCTAATTCTAACTAAATTAATCAGGGTGCTGCTCTCTAGTATGGATTCATCTAAAATGAATGTGTCTTCTTGTACACACCCAACTGATTCCTATGATTATATATTGCAAGAAAAGATCGATAGTAGTTGGCAAGTTGTCGTTTAAAGAACTTCTTTTACTGCTGGTGGTTTTAATTGAAGAAAACTTGATGTGCAACCAAAAATCTCCATTCCCTAAGAACACCATTTTTATTATATGAAATATGTACAGCATCTTCTTTTCAGCTGCAGTGTTTCTTCATTTTTACTTATTTTTTTCACGATTTTTATTAGAAGTTTTCCTGTAGAAAATGATCACATCAAAAACTAGAGTGGCTTTGAGTGAAGATAAAAGAGTGATGCTATTCAAATCAGAATGCATTCTAGTAAAAGTGAAGAAAAGAAAGGAGAAACTTGGTTTAGAACAGGGGTCACCAACCTTTTGGACCTCAGGGACCACTAAATTCATAATTTTAAATCCTGCGGCCCACTAATATGAATTTTTAAAAAGATAAATAGTATTTTAGTGCAATATAAAAGATGCAAATAATTTTCTCACGGACCACCAGTGGTCCATGGACCACTGGTTGGTGATCACTGATTTAGAACACCGGCAGACACGGGCGCTGCGGGGATAGCTGACACCTAGTAAGAAACAAAGGTGAGGATGATCTTGTTCATCGCCAGACACATCCAATACAACATCTGTTAGGTACCACAGTATCTGGGGATATTTCTCTGGCTGGCCCTGCTATGTGTGATTTAAAATTTTTAAATAATTTTACCTATGGGTTAATTCTTGGTATCTCCAATTAAAAGATCAGATAGCAGGTATGAGAAAGACTTCTGAGGAAATTTTTGCCTTGAAAATCTCAGAACAATGTTCAGTTAAATAAACTATCCACCTTATAGAATCTATGACAGCTACTTGTGTTTATAATTTTCAAATTATTTGGGAACTAGACCACTTTGAGCAATTTCTAACAATGCATTTCTTGGAAAAGCTTTAGACCAGCTGCCTAAATGCTGTAATAAAGCTGAAGTGATGTGGCTGGGGTGTTCTTATAGACAAGGGTACAAAAGGAGCATGAAAGATTACACGGCATCTATTTAAATGACATGAAATTAAGGAACAGAGATTTAATAATGGCTATAGGCAGTGGTGGGTTTCAAAATTTTTTGCTACCAGTTCTGTGGGTGTGGCTTGGTGGGCCTGTCATGGCTTGGTGGGCGTGGCTTGGTGGGCGTGGCATGGGAAGGATACTGTAAAATCTCTATTCCCACCCCACTCCAGGGGAAGGTTACTACAAAATCCTCATTTCCTCCCAATCAGCTGGGACTCAGGAGGCAGAGAATAAATGGGTGTGGAGCCAGTCAGAATTTTTACTACCGGTTCTCCGAACTACTCAAAATTTCTGCTACCGGTTCTCCAGAACTGGTCAGAACCTGCTGAAACCCACCTCTGGCTATAGGCCATGTACACTAGCAGATCTACGGCTTCTCCATGGCCTTGCACATAAAGCCAGAAGCTTAAAGTGCAGTTGATCTTTATGTACAACTTGAGGAGAAATAGTTCAAGTTGGCACTTAGACTTATACACCATTTCACAGTGCTTTACAGCTCTCTCTATATGATTTACAGAATCAGCATATTGTCCCCAACAATATGGGTCCTCATTTTAACCAACCTCAGAAGGATGGAAGGCTGAGTCAACCATGAGCCAGTCAAGATTGAACTACTGGCAGTGGGCAGAGTTTGCCTGCAATACTGCATTTTAACCACTGCGCCACCAAGACTCTTACATTTGAAGACATTTAGTTATTTCAATGTTTGTTCTTACATTTGAATCCCTCCACAGTTCCAAAGGACTCTCAGTGGTTCACAGGTTGTGCAATAAAATGATTCAAACATTCATAGTTATGTTTGTTGTGGCCGTTGGCGACCAGCAGAGCTAGCAGCAGAGTCAGACAAGGAGGAGATTGAGTGGAAACCTGGGCCAGCTTCAAAGCCTTTGAAAGGCTCTGATGAGGAGGCAGAATAAGAGGCAGATGCAGAGCCGGGACCTTCTGTCCACCCTCAAGTGGAGAGGTAGCTGTTTTTGGGGCCTGAGCTGAGTGAGGCGGAGGAACAGATGGGGCCCATCCCAGATGCACGTATGCGTAGCGAAGAGAGATGAGAGCAACGGAAAGCAATAAGCTGGCTCTCAGGAAAAAGAAGTTGTAGATGTGTCAGAGTTTGTTGCTGCACACACAATCAGACACACAATTAAATAATTCTGCAGGATTCATCTACATAAGAAAATTTCGTTATATACAATACCATACATCAGAAGTCAGCATACAAAATCAGGAACACAGAAGCAATATTCATAGAAGCAAGTCATTACAGAGTAGAGATACAGAGGCCAAACCAACTCTTATATACAGTTCAGCAAGTCTAAGCCATGCCCAGATTCCAAACTGTCTTTTATGGCCCCCATACAAACAAATACTATGTTTCAGTTTCCAAACAGTCCCCATTGTCTGACCTGTTACCTATCCCAGTCTATGAATATTCATACTCTGACAAGACACTAGCCGCCCCCTCTATCCCCCGGCTGGGAAATAAATAGTAGGGGTTTGGTAGTGACCTGTTGTCGCAGACAGCAGTTCGTTTTCCAGTGTACATCAATCAAGTCAGATTCCTTTGCCAGAACCAGGTTTCTCGGGACTAATTGCTCCGTATTTGAGGTGCCAACTGAATCTCCCTGCTGGGAAATAACAGGGAGTGAATTTGCCTCAGACGGTGTGAACAGGGACTGCTTCTGCTTGCCTTAATCATTAAAAGGACTTTCTATCTTGAGTTCCCATGTGAACAGAGACTGTTCTTGCCCTGTTTCAGAAGGGGAAGAGACTTTCATTTGTGACTAATTATTTTTGGGGTTGTTTATGCAACGGGGTAAGACTGTTCCTTCCCTGTTTGAATAAAGGGGTTTGCTTTACTCATGAGTAAGTGGTTTCTCATTGCTTGCAAAGGCTTGGTCAGAACAATGTTTAAAAAAATAGGAACATATAAAACATAATCAACTCTAGCAGCAGCCAGCACTGTGCAAACCTCACCAAAGACGATATTTCATCCCAAACACCCTCCAGAAATGCTGTTTTCAGTGTTTCTGGAAAGGAGTTAAACTGAGAGAGCTAGCCTAATTTCCACCAGGACCACCATTCTTGAAGGTTGGTGATACTACCAAGAAGCAAAATCTGCACCTCCAAGTCATGCCTCTCCATCTCTCAAGGTGGAAAAACATGGTCAGCTTTTCCCAGCAACATCAAGTTGGTTGGACCAATTCTACTGACGGAAATGCATTCCTAAAGATGACTTAATGTCAAGCCGTAAAAGTCTTTGAATGTCGAAATTAGCATTTTAAATTGCATCTTGTAGCTTACTGGTAACTAGTACAGGGACCACTACACAGTGTTCTCCCAGTACATGTAGTCCTCGACTTACAACAGTTCACTTAGTGACTGAAGTTACAACAGCACTAAAATAAGTGACTTATGGCCATTTTTCACGCTTACGACTGCTGCAGCATCCCCATGGTCATGTGATTTACATTTGGATGCTTGACAACTAACTCACAGTTATGATGGTTGCAGTGTCCCAAGATCATGTGTTCCACTTTTGCAACCTTCTGACAAGCAAAATCAATGGGGAAATCAGATTCACTTAACAACTGCAGTAATTTACTTCACAAATGTGACAAGAAAAGCTGAACAATGAGACAAAAGTCACTTCACAAATTTCTTACTCAGAAACATAAATTTTGGACTCAACTGTGGTCATACGTTGAGGTCTACCTGTATGAATTCTGACCCACACATAGACTACTGTATTTTGAACAAATATGGTCTCTAAAGGCAGCCTCATATGAAGCATGTTGTAGCAGTCCAGCTGACAAGGGTATAAATTATTGTAGCAGAATAGCCAACAGCATATTGAACAAGTTTTTAAAGTTTTTAATGTTTTTCTTTTTAACATTTTTTATGGGATTGTCCGCATTGTTTTATTCTTTGTTGTAAGCTGCCCAGAGTCCCTTGGGAGTTGGGCAGCATAGAAATGCGACAAAATAAATAAATAAATAAACATATGCAATCTTGAATTTTAGCAGCAGTCTCTCTAAGGATCACTAACAGGACCATTCTGAATTTTTTTTTACCTTGATGCTGACTAACATATTTGATCATTGTTTAATTGCTTTTAAATCAGCAATTAACAATAGAGAAAGTTGGTTTGCCCCAAGGAAAAGTATAGCCAGTTTTGGCACTGCGGAGTCTTTAAGTCTGTGATAAAATTAGCTGGATGTTAACACTGTGCTTTATATCTCACTGTAGATTTACCAGTACTTAACGTCTTTTCTGCTTCCTTCGAGCTAAACCAATTTATCTCTCCTCTCACGTCGAGCTGCCCTTTGGTTCTTTTCATTTCACTCTCCCCATTTCTCATATGGATATGTTTGTACTTGTGCCAGGCCTAACCTTTTGATTCCCAAACCCTGCGACAAAGGGAAAGTAGACACCAGCCAAGATGCATTGTAGAGATGCTGAATCAAACCCCATCAGCCTTTCACCTGAAAGGGAGAACTTCTGTTGTGTTGCACATTGATTCATGCTCAATGTTGCCCAACAGCTCCATCACTATGGCTGCTGCTTGCCACTGCAGGACCACTCCTGCTGATGCTACTGAACATGCTTTCATTCATTATCTGAGAGGAAGGCTCTGAGGGTGTCCTTCATATAAAATAGAATAGAATAGAATTCTTTATTGGCCAAGTGTGATTGGACACACAAGGACTTTGTCTTGGTGCATACACTCTCAGTGTACATAAAAGAAAAGATACATTTGTCAGGAATCATAAGGTACAACACTTAATGATAGTCATAGGGAACAAATAAGCAATCAAATCATATTAGGAAACAGTCAATATAAATCGTAAGGATACCAGCAACAAGGTTGCAGCCATACAGTCATAAGTGGGAGTAAATGGGCGATAGGAACGATGAGAAGATTCTAGTTACTAAGTAGTTACTAGTAACTAGTCTGACAGCATTAAGGGAATTATTTGTTTGGCAGAGTGATGGCGTTCAGGAAAAAAACTGTTCTTGTGTCTAGTTGTTCTGGTGTGCAGTGCTCTATAGCACCATTTTGAGGGCAGGAGTTGAAACAATTTATGTCCAGGATGTGAGGGGTCTTTAAATATTTTCACAGCCCTCTTTTTGACTCATGCAGTATACAGGTCCTCAATGGAAGGTAGGTTGGTAGTAATTGTTTTTTCTGCAGTTTTAATTATCCTCTGAAGTCTGTGTCTGTCTTGTTGGGTTGCAGAATATATTTTGTGTGGGAATATTGTCTGTCAGGAATTGCACAGCAGGTATCCAAATGAAGTCAGAAACACTGACACAAATATATATAAATATATTGGTTTATATATATATTTATATATATATATAAACCAATTATAGTGTAGATTGCCTCATACAGGAACCAACATTATCCAACCAATCATCTACAACAGTGTGTTATGGCTCATTGTACACATTATTGTTCCAGCTACTAAATTCAATATTCTAACATATCCTAGATCCTTAGTCTCTTTGAGAGGTCATTCAGCAAAATGTACATCCCTCTATCAACACAGATTCCCAAATTACTTCGTTGTTGTTGTTGTTGTTGTTGTTGTTGTTGGAAATCAACTCCATGCAGCCCAGCAGGATCAAAAAAGCCAGAATTCAACAGAATTCAACAAAATATCTATGGCAGTCTATGGCAAATACAGAATTGCAGGAACTCTAACAGGACTTTTCCAGCCTCATTTACAATGAATTGATTAAGGCTTAGTCTTAATTAAGGCTTTGAAATGCTTTTTCGCAGATTTTTCTCATCTAGGCTAAATGAGTGCTTATGAGATAAACTGTCAACTGACCCACTTGCTATCCCTTGGTAGTTTATGCCTAAGTCTCCTCTTTTCTAAGCTTCCCTGCAGTCTCTCATCCCATGGAGTTATTGAAACCAAAGGGAAAGGAGGAGGATATGCAATCCAATTTGCTTCCAGACTCCATCTGACTTTGTAAACTGTAACAATTGCTGCACATCACTGCAGTGAGCTTTTCACCCATATAGATTAAAAAAAAAAACACAACCTTATGGGAATATCAATGTTTAAACAACAGTAAATATGCATGCTTACCTCAGCCATTTCACATGCAAGTAGGTGAATGGAACAATCCCCTGGGTCATTGCCAAACTACTGTACCATAGGAAGTGCTGTGTAATTGTGTATAATTTGAAGTAACAAGATGTTTAACTCTTCCTTACCATTTTCCTTTTCTGTATCCTATTCCCTCTACAGCAGTGTTTCTCAACCTTGGAAGTTTGAAGATGGGTGGACTTCAACTCACAGAATCTGCTGGCTGGGGGATTCTGGGAGTTGAAGTCCACCCATCTTCAAGCTACCAAGGTTGAGAAACACTTATCTACAGTTTTATAAAGGCATCTGCAGTCTAGGCTGAAGTAAAGGAGTTAGGAGGGAAAGGTTGCCAGAAAAATTGAAGGCAGAGAATGCCTTCAATATGGCCCACTCCTTTCTCTGTTATGAATTTAGTCTGGCTGGTCATGTTGCAGCTGTTGGAGCATAGCTATGGGTAGATTTCTAATTCAGACTCAATGTGAAATAAGTGGCTCCATCTAGATTGTTAGATCTGATCTTTCCTTTTCCTTTTCCTTTTCCTTTTCCTTTTCCTTTTCCTTTTCCTTTTCCTTTTCCTTTTCCTTTTCCTTTTCTTTTTCCTTTTCTTTTCCTCTCCTCTCCTCTTCCTATTATTTATACATCTGTCCTCAAAAACATAGAACATTTCAAATAATTGTTTGTCAAAGTGACTTGTTTCAATCGCCAGCTTTACATTTAAATCCAAATTCCTACTCTTGAGTTCCCCAGTTCTAGATTCAAATTCTATGTACTCCATTTTGCTAAGTCTTTTTCAGCATATGGAATTCCAAACAATATGTTAGCATAGGATCAAATATAGGTGCTATACAAATATGATCGAATAAATACCAACATATAGAAAAAGACCAGAAAACAAGAAGAATAGTAAATACAGGCAGCAACCAATATTTTTCTTGTTTACTGCCAGGATTCCTAACCTTTCTTCTGTTGGAAGAAATATCCTTCTGGGTTCTGCTCCAAGTGGGGAAAAAGACACTGGAAACATGGCGACTGCTTGGAAAGATGGTTTAATGGTGGACAGGATCCCATGGCTTGAGTTCCTGAACACAAAAAGGGCAAGATACAGCAAGTCCCCAGGTTTTATGCTCTCTCTGGCTTTGAACTTCCTGGGCCCCCGAAAGAGTATCCTGATTGGTTGTCAGACTCCCAGGGGGTGGGGGTCTTAGCTAGCCTTGCTGGCTGATGTAATCTTCCCAGGTGCCATGTGGTGAATTTCTGTCCTAGATGGGTCCTATTGTGTTGCAGATTATGGCCCATTAACAAAGGTGTGGGGGAGGAGGCAGGAAGCTGCTTTGTCCTTAAAACATGTTTCTCCATTTCTCATTCAGGGAAACATAATATTCTGCCTTTTTAATATTTCCTAAAATATTTCATTCTTCCAGGAAAAGGGTGGGTGCCAACTTCCTACACTTCCATGGAAAGATTATGGGAAATTCCCACCCTGTGAGGAAAATTTATTTTGCCTGAGGGGCTTGTTTATACCACATGTTAAGATAATCAGAACCAATCCAAAAGTTTCCCCTTTACCCTAATCCATGTTTCCTTTTGTGTTGTTTCTTTTAATGTTGGAAACTTGAAGGTTAGTATTATCTGAAAAATATATGGGGACATTTTACAAACAAAAGAAAAGAGAATTTTGCTTATTGGCAAAAAACTGCAGAAAAAGTGATGCTCCTAATTTGTTTTCACAGAACCAGATTAATCCATCAATGACAGGATTTTTAATTCTCTTTTGTGCATTTTGCTTTTTTTAGAAATATTTTTTAGAAATATTTAGAAATAGTAAGGAAATAATTATGTCAAGGAAGTGCATATGGCTAGATGAGCAATCTCCAGCATCGCCTAACAAGGTGATGACTTCAGACCCACAGACACAAAATGATGGCAACTTCACTAATAAAGAAGTTTCACACCTGAGTGGAAAGCACACTATTGTACATTTAATGCAAACATCGCTGAGTGTTTTCAAAAGTTTATTTATATCCCACAGAGTATCTTTATTTACTTTCCCATGCAACTATATTTCTACAGCCTGTAAAACCAAAGTCATAAGGTGAACGCAATCCACCAGATAAACACCAAACAATTAACCTGCAGTGACAATGCAACCTCAAGGGAAAGCTAAACCTCCACATTCACAAGTGCCACTTTTGGAATTTTGAGAAATTGCTCCTTGGGCTTATTGAGAGAGCTACTTTAACCTGCTTTCCTCCTGTCATTACATTGACAAGAAGGCATGTTGTCATAAATTTTTACCGCCCCCACTTCCATCCCCGTGGCTATTTATTTATTAGCCTTATTTATTTTTTATTGCAGAAGAGTTTCACGGCAGCCATTGAAGGATTCCCTGCTGTCTTGTCTCTTTCTGCCTGGCACTAGCCTCTGGGCATGAAAAACCACCAGTTGTTCTCCTGAACATGTGGCAGGACAGGTTGGGAGATTTTGGGCATTTCCTCCTAAAGTCTTTCAGCATAATAGGGAGTTTTTGTGTAATTTAAACCGTGCTTTTTAAATATTTGTTTATGCATGTATGCATGCCATGACACTATAGTTCTCTCAATATCCTGGAAGATCAAGAGATCGAAATTCCACTCAGAGACAATCCCACAGATGTCCTCTTCTCTCAGTGTTTAAAGTAAAAAGGTAAACTTTATGCGCAAAAAGAAAATGAATGATGGACCCTCAGAAACACTGACAAAAGAATGAAGGAAAGTGCTCTTTACTCTACTGATATTTTTCCATTGTTGAACTTTGACCTCTGATGCAGTGGTGGGATTCAAAAATTTGGGCGTGGCTTGGTGGGTGTGGTATGGCTTGGTGGGCATGGCTTGGTGGGAGTGGCAGGGGAAGGATACTGTAAAATCTCCATTCCCACCCCACTCCAGGGGAAGGTTACTGCAAATTCCCTATTTCCTCCTGATCAGCTGGGACACAGGAGGCCGAGAATAGATGGGGGTGGGGCCAGTCAGAGGTGGTATTTACCGGTTCTCCAAACCACTCAAAATTTCCGCTACCGGTTCTCCAGAACTGGTCAGAACCTGCTGAATACCACCTCTGCTCTGATGTGAGGTAGCTGTAATCCCTTCTCTCCCACTCTTCCATTACACTGCTTCTTTTGTACTGATGCCTGGGCAAAATTTCAGTATATTGTGTCCCAAAGGACCTTGTGGACCAAGGATTTGTTTGGTCCATTCCTAACAAAAAGCTTCCCCTTTCCTGACTCCATATTTGAGGAGGACTTTGCTGACTCTATAAAACTGCTTAGAGAGGGCTGTAAAGGATTGGGAAGCGATATATACATCTAAGTGCTATTACTTCTGAGCACAAAGGGACAGTAAGGAGTAGATTGAAATTATAGGGTTTACTCTGTTTTCCCCTGTTTAGAGCAGGGTGGTGGCTTAGTGATGAAGCTTCCCAGTTAGAAGATTGAGAGTTCAATCCTAGATAGTGTCAGATGTTTCTCTCCTAGGGTGAAAAGGAAAAGTATCTGCTGGGAACTCTGCATGGGTGACAGGAAGGGCATCCAGCCAATAAATGCTCAGCTCTATTCAGTTGCCCTGATTCTACCCAGAATTAAGGGATTACAAGGTCATTAAAAAAAAAACCCTCTCTTTCCCCTCTTTGTTTATGACTCTGCCTGCTGTTTGTCTATAAGGTTGCTGATTTGAAATAACTTCCTTTTGCTTTTTTCCAACCATGGCTGACTGAAGAATTCTGGGAGTTGAAGTTCACAAGTCTTAAAGTTGCCACATTCGGAGGACCCCTGGTCTAGAACGTTGGGAAAAGGCATGATTGGCTGGCAAGAGCACTGACCAGGAGAACTGCCATCAGAAGGCAAATAAAAACTTCCAATATTTTGTCAAAGGTCTCTTCGTTTTCATTTTTTTTTCATTCCACCTGGAAAGGTTTTGGAAATCAGAAAGCTTAAAATTCTGTCTGGCAGAATACAGAGCGTAACACTGTCTTAATGCATTCTTCCTGATTTTAGAAGCAATTACTTGCTCTTAGCATTATTAAAATATGAAATTCAATTGGTATATTAAATGAAAAACAAAAAGTATACCATAATTGCAGTGTGACTATTCACTTAGAAATACCTTAGTTAATATTGATGGAAATTTACAAAAGAATGTGTTGTCTTCTTCTCTTCAAATGTCTAAAGGTACACAAATAAAGCTCTTTTTAATTTCTAGCTGATAGAGTTGCTAAAATCAGGAAATTAGTTAAGCATAAGCCAGTTGAGCCTAATACCACAAATATTCTAATTTCAAAATATCTTTGCAAAACATCCAGGAAAGACAACCTAATATTCTTCTGATATTTTGAACTTCTCAAAATGTGGGATGGGAATACTGCTGTTGTACCAGAAGATTGCCGAGGTTCTTAATTAAAAAATAATAATAATAACCAAAGGAAAAAATTAAATTAAATTCAAAGTGCTTAAGAGATGAGCAAGGGTGTTATGTGGCTCAGTCATTAAAATGCTCAGCAGGGTTTGAGACCCGAGCATCACTCAATGGGCTGAGCTCCCAACCTCGCCCCAGCTCCTGCCAGCCTAGCAGTTTGAAAGCATGCAAATGTGAGTAGATAAATAGATACCACATTGGTGGGAAGGTAACAGAGCTCTAAGACATTATGCTGGCCATATGACTGCGGAAATGTCTTCAGACAATGCTGGATCAATGACCTTGAAACGGAGATGAGTATCACCCCATATAGTTGACAACAACTAGTGAAGTAAAATCTGCACAAACTTCTTTTTTTAAAGAGACAAGCTTCTGTCAAACATAAAGCCCACATAGGTGACATTTATGACTATAAGCACAATAAAATCCAATAACTTACTGTATTTTTCGGAGTATAAGATGCACCTTTCCCCCATCCCCCCCAAAAAAAGTGGAAAATCTGGGTGCATCTTATACTCCAAATGTAGCCCCGCCCAGCTTCTCAAACAGAGGTTTCAGAGGCTGAAAAAAGCATCAGAAATGAAGTTTCAGAAAAGAAGCCCCCAAACAGAGCTTCAGAGGCTTTTTTGCTGAAGCTGTGTTTCTGAGGCTTTCAGAGGCAGAAAATGAAGTTTTTTTCTCAAACTGAGTTTCAGAAGTTTCAGAGGCAGAAAAAAAAAAAGCAAAAAAAAAGCAAGGCACAGAGCTTACAACCAAGGAACCTGTTGCTAAAATTCACTTCTGGGAACAGCTGATTGGGGGTATTCTGGGAGGCCAATCTACCTGCCAATCAGCTTTTTTATTATTTTCCTCCCCAAAAACTAAGGTGCAACTTATCCTCCGGTACGTCTTATATTCCGAAAAATACGGTACTTCACCATCAATGACCAGCTGCCCCTAAATTGCGAAGTTCAGATGGGTAGACCTTGAGCCAATAAAAAAATTCTATTTTGCCAGAAAGATCAAATTTAAAGGACTTGCTTTGATTTCACCCTACCAGGATAGAACTCATCTACAGAATCTGCCTCTCACACAAGCCCCCATTTTAAATTTGGAAATAATACTTATGGCAATCTGGATAATGTTATCACCTTTATACCCCTTTTTCTTGATGGACATTCACAATTTGCAACCCCCTAGCCTACTGTGTAATGAAGCCATTGGACAAGTGAATGGTGGGGAGCTGGAGGCTAACCATGAAATGTTTCTTTTAACTGATTAACCCAGATATATTCCATGTAAGTCAGCCATGCCCAATGCTATTGGAAGTTTTCTCTATTTTTTTTTTTTTAAAAAAAACATTTTTGTGTAAATAGAGAAAATAATCCAAAAGATCCTACAGTCATATTACATCCGTGGTGGTACAGTGGTTAGAATGCAGTATTGCAGGCTAACTCACTGTTCATTCCAGGACTTGGATTATGACTGGCTCAAGGTTAACTCAGCCTTCAATCCTTCCGAGGTCAATAAAATGAGGATCCAGATTGTTGGGAACAATATGCTGACTCTGTAAACTCTTAGAGAGGGCTGGAAAGCACTATGAAGCGGTATATAAGTCTAAGTGTTATTGCTCTCTGTATCTGGAATATAAAGTCTAAAGATTCTGTGTACATTTTCAATAAAAGATTATATAGGTTTGTGTTAGGGAAGCCAGGATTTGGATGAAGAGTTTGGATGAAGATTAACTGAGAGAAAGGTAATATAATTTGAGATCATTGTAAAATAAAATTAATCTATTAACCGTGGCAGTATAATCTACCCTCCTAAAGCTCCTATTGCTCCATAGAAACCTGTTTTTTTGCATTAGGTTGTCACTAGGTTAGTCATATGAAAAAGCTTTGAATTAGCAGGTCAACTAAAAATACAAGTGAGGAGTGAAATATTCTAGAGGACTTTAGCAGAAAAGAAAGAGAGACACTAATATGTGATGCATGTGAATACCACTGTTCTTTTACAAATGTATTTCTTTAGAATGAGATAAAATGAAATATGCTTTATATTGTATTAACAGAGCACTTTACTATCCACATTCAAGTAAGTAATTAATTGATAATCGATTTTTAAAAAATATTTCAGCTAGGCATCTTTTCAGACCACAATTTTGAAAGAACCTGGGAAGATCCTCATCAGTACAATGGGCAAAACAATATAAAGCTCTTCTATAGAGACATTAACTTTATGGGATGCCAACATGTTCTTCTTTAATATAGGAATCCCCAAAGATGATGATCTCCGAAATTCATTATTCCATTTAAGTCTCAGTGTAATGTAATTTGAGCTGTCAGGTTAGTTCTGCTCTGAATAACCAAAGAAAGATTGATATGCAGGTAAGTTATGTTTTACCCATGTAAGCAGCTAGAATTATATTCCACTCAGTTGACTTTGACTGTGTTTTACTCATGTAAGTGGCCTAGAGTCTTAGACTTACAGTATTTGCCATTCAGTTGACTTTGACTGGAGTAGCTTATATTCCTTGTAAAAGAAGAAAACAAATTGATTCTGCAAAATTAGATGAAATGCAGTTTTTATAAATAAATAAAACATAAATATTTTATATCAGTTAGTATAAAAATTTAAACTACTCCCAACTGCATTTTTGATACGTTCTTAATCTATGAGAGTTTGTAGCTTGGTTCCCTGAAAACATCAAAGCTTCAATATCCAATATGTTTTTAACTGAATTTTGATCTGAACATTTGGGGGACATGGGCAGTTATTGGTTCATGATCGGAGACCAAGCTCCTCATTGAAGCATAAAACAGGAATTAATAGAAGACTTGGCAATTCTATTCGAACTCTGGCTAACTAGGAGATATTATTCTACCAGTGATCAATCTGTACTCACTGCACAAAGTGCTAAAATAACTTTTCTATTGCATTTTTCATGTAGCCTGTCATTATAATGCAAAATTTATAAAGCTTATTTTACAAATGCATTGTATGCAACAATGTGAAATGAATTTCAACTCTGGTATGAGTCCTCCCCCCCCCCCCCAAACTTTATTCTTCCTCCATACCCAAAGGGAAACCTTACATCTTCAAACATTTCCGAAGGTTAAAACAATTTTATGCTGTATATCTGTCTATTCATGCCAATGTTTTTTTTCAAGAACGTTTGCAATGGAGAGATTTCCTTTGCAATCACGTTGCAAACCTTCTGCTTTTAAAAGTGGGCAAATCATGGACTCAGTTGAATTACCCCTTCTGTTTTTTAAGGGAAAGAAGGATTGTGTTGAAAAGTGAGACATTTCCTATAACCATTTTAAAACTTTACTTGAGCTATTTAAGTTCCTGATGAGTTTTTTTATATATATATATGACATTTTAAATCTTAGAAACAAATCAGAGATCACAAAGAAAACTCACTCTTTGAATTATATCTGTAAGAAGTACAGCTTTGTACTTAGAATGTAAAGATTCACATTCAAATGATTAAATAGGAAGCTTATAGGGTAAATTGGGGACAATTACTCATCTTTAACAGTACAGTTGTTATGAACTTAAAATGGAGATGAGAACTGAATCCTTTGGAAGTAACATGGATTTTCATTTTAATAAGTTAACCTTTAATTTTATGAAATCTGATCAAAATAGGGTAGTCATATGTCCTACCAAACAGACGGCATAATGTAACTTCTGTAAAATAGGCTGTGCAAATCCAATTTAATAAATGGGAGTCATAAACAGGGAGAGCAGAGACTTGGAGTGTAGGCAGACCAAATTTATTTGGTCATAAGTTTCTCCATCACAAGCTATAAAGAAAAAAAAATTCTAACTGTGTCTCAGACATTTTTGAGAGTAAAATGGATTTAAAATAAAATCAGAAATTTGAGCATTAGCTAAATCCTGTTAGCATTCAATCCACATAGAGATTTTAGGAATGAAAAACCCAACTTTTTCCCCAGGTAGATCAGATGTAAGATTATTTTACATCTCTATTAGTGAGATGCATGCTTTTTAAAAACATTCTATTATTTATGCACTATACTCTCGTCATCACGATCTTTAATTGAGTGGAGTGGAGCATCATAGGATAATAACTTTATCTCAAAATTACCTCAAATGGTCTAATTTAAAGAATATGTCCAAAAACCAGGACCTCATAACTCCTCAGCGAATGAAATTTGGGGAAGGGGCTGCTTCAGTACTACTGGCTGCTGTTGCAGAGTTCGACAAGGAAGGAAAGGGAAGGAAAGGAGAAGGAAAAGGAGAAGGAGAAAGAGAAGGAAAAGGAAAAGGAAAAGGAAAAGGAAAAGGAAAAGGAAAAGGAAAAGGAAAAGGCAAGGCAAGGCAAGGCAAGGCAAGGCAAGGCAAGGCAAGGCAAGGGGACATTTCTAATGCTTCCTGTCAGATTCTCACAAGGAAACTCTATGGAGAAGCAAGCAGGAAGTCAGAAGTCACTTCCTTTTTTATTGCCTGCTCTTGGTTATTCTGTTTCTGTGTTTAGGTAAGGAAATGTTTCTAAAATCTATATATATAAAAGCAAAAATCACTCACACAGTAATCATGAAATCTCCAGAACCGTAAAGCCTACAAACTTGAAATTTGCCACATATGTTCCTCTTGGCTTCTAGGTGGTCACTAAGAAAGGATTTTTTGAAATGACCATCAGAGCATTAGTATTTCCTATATTATGATTAATAAACTCTGATGCTAAGGAGTTCTACTCCCCCTCCCCACCTGAAAAGAAATATGTTACAAATGCAAAACACAAGCAGAGGAGAGGAGTTTCAGTTTCAGTTTTACTTTCACAGCAGCAAGCAGCGGATAGGATAGGGGAGGCTTCTGTGGGGAAAGGCTGAGGGAGAGAAAGGGATAGGATAGGAGAGACTTCTGTGGGGCAAGGCTGAGGGAGAGAAGGGGATAGGATAGGGGAGGCTTCTGTGGGGCAAGGCTGAGAGAGAGAAGGGGGATAGGATAGGATAGGGGAGGCTTCTGTGGGGCAAGGCTGTGGGAGGGAAGAGGAGAGGTCAATTGTAACTACTTATTCATTTTCAAGCTTTAACTGTCAATTTATCAAGCCCCATCACATAATTTCGTAGCAAAGCACGGGTAGTGCTTTGTAGTGCTTTGTAGGTAGTGATGACTAAATGGGATATGGGTTGTCTAGTTGCTTCTATTTGCATGTTACAATTACAATTAGATATAAATATGTAGATATATATCTTACAATTCCTCTCAAATTCTGGTATTTAGCCGCTCTGAGTCTTCGGAGAGGGGTGGCATATAAATTGAATTAATTAAATTAAATTGTGGCAGCAGAAGGATGGGTGCTCTTGAGAGGGATGAGTAAAGACTGCCTGGAGTAAGTACGATCAAGAATATATATTCTCAGCAGGGTCATTGAAGGTGTGAAGGTCATCCCAACTATCCAGATAAAGCAAACAGACACTTATATCAGCAGCAATATAAGAATATGCTGGAGGCAGATGATCACTATTGTGACAATAGCAGAGACAAGATCTCATACTGTACAGGAGAATGCTGAGAATCTGTCTGAATATCAATGGTTTTTATGACATGGCTAAAATAAAATCTTCAGAATGTCTATTTGCTGATGTTGCTATGCAGGAAAGGAAAATCTGAAGCAAAGACAGAATTACAGTGGGAAAATGGAACATATGAAACATGAACATAGAAAACCTCAACACATGTTGACATCTTAGGCATCAGTTAATTGAATGGACTGGATACTTACAGTCAGAGGTTATAATGTTTTTATGCAAGATAAAAAATAAAATAGAAAGAATGCCTCTGCTTTCATTGTCCAGAAGAATGTAGCAAAATCAATACTTGGGGAGAAGGTAATCAAAATGACCAAATAATATCAACTAGATTTTTCAGGCAGACTTTTAATATAGAGATCATCCAAGTTTATGCTTCGACCACTGATGAAGAAGAAGAGAATACAAAAAGTTTTATTGTCAAGTCCAATTTAAAATTAACCAAATTTGCAAATAAGACGAGCTGTTTAGGTTGGAATAGAAATTAAATAAAAGAATGACCTATCAGTTTCCACTATCCATTTGTTTATTTACTTCTTTCTTCAGACAACCAAAATCAAGTCTATATATGTGGACATCATCAGTTGAAGCATGCAGTAATCAAAACGGCTATATTACAGATAAAGGAAGTCGGAAAAATTACAACAATGAAAGTAAGGCCAGGGCCTAATTATGGAACAGACTGGAATATGTCACCCTACATAGTAATACCAAAGAAAGGAAACATAACTGATTATGTAAACTTTTGTACAATCCAGGTAGTCCTTGATTTACAACCATTCATTTGAAGTTACAATGGCACTAAAAATTTGATTTATGACTTTTCAGTGTGACTTTTCACACTTCTGACTGCTGCAGCATCCCTATGGTCACATAATCAAAATTCACATGCTTGGCAACTGGCTCGTATTTATGACGGCTCTAGTATCCCAGGGTCATGGGATCCCCTTTTGCAACCTTCTGATTAGCAAAGTCAATGGGGAAGCCAGATTCACTTAACAACTGTGTTACTACTTTAACAACTGCAGTGATTCACTTAACAACTGTGGCAAGAAAGGTTGTTCATGGGGCAAAGCATACTTAACGACTGTCTTTCTTTGCAGGATCCAATCTGGGTTAGTCACCGGGACTGAAACCTCTGGTCCCAGTGACCGGCCCAGATTGAATTCTTCAACATTATCCGGGGACATGTATATTCGCCTTCATTCGTCTTTCTTAGCAATGGAAATTTTGGGCTCAATTGTGGTTGTACGTTGCAAGCTACATGTCTTAATTTCAATGTCAGCAAAATAATGCATATTTTATTTGAAGTGAACAGGTCCTCAGGATTATTAATGCAACTACTTCTTTATTAGATCCTGGCCCTATCCTGGCTGGCAAAAATCTCCATGAGAGTGTCTTGCAAGCAGGTCCATGCAGTAATTAATACATCCCTACAGGAGGGAATATTCCTGGGACCATTTAAGGAAGACTTGGTTTCCATAAGAAACCTTCACTGAATCACTGAACAATTTCTACCTGAACAATTTCTACCAGCTCCCCTTTTTAGGGAAGGTGATAAAAAAATGTGATTACAATGCAGCTTCAAAGGAGCCTGTTCCTGCCAATATTCTGTTTGGGGAGTCCGTTAGGTTATTGCTGGCTTCTGGGCTCCGTAGTTGTTGGAATTTCAGAGTTCACAGCCCCAGCCTGGCTTCCAACCATGATTGCCAACTCCATTGGGTATTCTGTCATGACTGGCCCTGGCCTGCCTTACCAGAAGCCTCCAAATCTGTCTCCAGCCTCTGGGTCTTGAATTCTTCCCATCAGTCAGTTTAGGATCACTCAATGCAATTTACAGTTCTCCATGGAAACAGTGATACCAGTTTTCTAATATTGATATCAGAAAACCAAAGGAACAAGAGCAATTCTTCCATGTGAATGCTGTACAGTTGAGAAAGCCAAAGAATATCAACAAGAAGTCAACATGTGTTTCATTGGTTAGAGGAAGGCCTTACATTGCGTCAACATATTTGGGAAAATGAGGAATCTTTAGAATATTTTGGAATATCTGATTGACCTCATGGAAAACTTTTACAAAGGACAAGGAGCCATAGTCCAGATGTAACATGAAGAGAGAGAGAGAGAGAGAGAAAAGACTGGCTCCAAGTTGGCAAAGAAGTGAGACAAAGTTATGTACTCAATCCTTCAACCTGTATGTGGAATATAAATTGGGGAAGCTGGATTGGAAGAAGATTAGAGCATCTCTTTAAAACAGGAGGAAGAAACATCAATAACACACATTATGCTGATGGCAGCATTCTAATAATTGAAATGATCTGCAAGCTCTAGTAATGGAAGGAGCACAATGAAAAATGGGATTTGGATTAAATATAAATAAGGCCAAGTGAATGCCAACAAGTACAACAGGTGGCTGTAGAAATTGCAATAAAAAATTGAAGTTGACTCTCAACAGTAAAGGAATCAGCTGTAAAAAATATACGCAAGTGACTGCTGTTTCCTTTACTGTGGATGACAGTTTACTCTATTGGTCTTCACTGCAATGTTTCAAAGCATTTCTCCGCAAGCCTAAATCAAGGATTCGTTTTTAGTCCAAACTATGTCAGTGATCAAAGTAAAAAGCCAAATTAAAGTGAATTTGAAACTACACCTTTTTTTCTCATTAGAAGGCAAAGCCCAGAAGCTTTCCTCAAAAGGTAGGCTTGGGGCAGGATTTCAGGTGGCAGTCTCATGTAGGCAGGAGTGGCTGCTGGTGGTTCGCTGGAGTTCAGGAGAACCTCTAGCTAAGATTCTGTGCAGTTCAGAGAACCCCCAAATCCCACGCCTGGCTGGCCCCGCCCAGCCCGCTTCGCCCCTCCCAGGAATCCCCACGCGGTCCATTTTGGATGCAGGTAAGTGCAGGGCGCACATGGGGACTCAGGGAGGGTGAAAAATGGGCCTATTGGAAGTTTGGGAAGGCCAGAAACAGGGCTGTTTCCGGCCTCCAGAGGGCCTCCACAGCCTGGGGAGGCCATTTTTGCCCTCCCAGAAGCTCAAGGAAATGGGTTCCCGGGGAGGGCCAAAATGCCCCCCTGCCATGATTCAGGAGGCCAACTAGGCCACGCGCACCATGGCCATGCCCACCCAGCAACCGGGCAGAGAACCCCTTGCTAAAAGTTTTGAAACCCACCCCTGCATGTAGGTGTCCCCTGAAGTGAATTTCCAGTTCCATGCTTCTATAAGTGTGGTTGGCACTTAACAAGGAACACAAAACAAGAATCTTAGGAACTGATGGAACGGCTGCTAAATTTTTAATATTTTTACAGGTATAAAGCTACACTCCATATACCCTAAATCTCGGTGCCCTAACTCTAAGAAATTTACATGCAGCTAGGATGTTGTTATCACCACAAATGGAAAAATAAAATTCACTTAAATCCAGGAACAATCTGACTTTTATTATTATGGGAACTTAACCAATTTGAATGTATTTTGGATTGATCATAAGAAGGCATTCAAGCCCTGACACATGATTGGATAATTGAATGCCTAGAAATAACAAGAATCAGTAGAAACATCGGGAGCTTTGCAAATATCAATGGCACAATAAAAGACACATTTGCTGTTCAATGATGATAGACTAGGAGAGGTTAATATCAAGAGAGGAATCTTTCAAGGAGATTCACTATCACCACCATTGTTTCTCATTGCACTGATTCCTCTGTCAACAATTCTGAACGTGTCAGACCATGGCTATCAAATATCAAAAACATCTGCCAGGCTATCTCATCTCTCTACATGAATGATCTGAAGCTGTATGGAAAAGCACTATCTGAAATAGAATTGCTGCTCAATACTGTCCATTAATATAGCAAAAATATTGCAATGGAATTTGCACTCGACAAATGTTCCACCCTCACTATCCATAAGGGAAAACAGTGCAAATTGGGGGGAAACAAAATGCCTTTCTACCTAAGAAATAACATCCAGAATCTGGATGAAAACAATAAATACAAATACCTGGGAAATAGAAGAGAAGAGAAAGAACTGGGGGGAAAACTCACAAAAGACGAAGACCTGCAAATAGAAATAGAAATCTGTTGCAAAAGAAGTCAAGACAGTAGCAATAGGAATAAGAGCTTTGGGTGCAATCCCAAAACATCTGGAACATCCCCTGAACACAGCATTGACAAAATCATTACGAAATGATGGGGTTTTTAAGATAAGAGGTGGGATCTGGGAAGAACAGATAATGTGCTATATTTTAAGAGAAGACGATAAATTACTGGAATTGTTTATACTTGAAGGGAGAAGTTACTTTTTATATATTTGTTTTTTACTTTACTATATTCTTTTTTTTCTATTCTATTTTTCTATTCTCTCTCTTCTCTTCACCTTCTTTGTTTAAAATTTATTCTTTTAATTTTATTTGTTTGTATAGTTTTTACTGTTGTAATTGTAATCTGTAAAAAAAACCCTATTTTTTTAAAAAAGAGGAACCAATTTCACAGGAATATTAGAGCTATACTTTAAACCGGTCAGTCCTAGAGAATATCAACCCTGACTGTTCTTTAGAAGGCCAGATCCTGAAGATGAAGCTGAAATACTTTGGCCACTTAATGAGAAGGAAGGATTTACTGGAGAAGACCTTAATGCTGGAAAAGATTGAGGGCAAAAGAAGAAGAGGACGGCAGAGAATGAGGTGGCTAGATGGAGTCACTGAAGCAGTAGGTGTGAGCTTAAATGGACTCCAGAGGATGGTAGAGGATAGGAAGGCCTGGAGAAATGTTGTCCATGGGGTCGCGTTGGGTCGGACACGACTTCACAACTAACAACAACAAAATTCTGCTTTCCGCTCTCTTAAATATAACTGTTCTTGTCCTTCAATATCATCTCATTGACTCTGTACAATATTTGTGCACATGCAGTTTTGTTCTTTCATTGTTGAGACTGTAATTAACAAAGATTGTTGCTTCAAGATTTATTTTGTGCATGTTCTTGTGTCATATTGAGGTTCTGAGGGCATTTTAAAATGTCAAGACTGAAGGCTGTGCCTTCAGTTTGTTGTTGCTTTTTAAGTTTGTTGTTTAGGATGTTCTGTTCTTTTAGTCCATTGCTGCACTAAATTTCTGTTATTTATTTTTTTTCTATCTCAAGTCTTCTGTCTCTCTTAATTCTTTTGTCCTGTAAGAAGGTTTTTGCTTCCCAGTTGTAGAGCTTGAACAAGCAGTATGTTGTTGCTGTTATGTTGTGTCACAATTTTTGTTTATAAATGGAAGAGCTAGTAGTACAATTACAATACAAACTGCTTTTATCTCTTAACTCTTTCTCCCTTTTATGAAATATGAATAACAGTTCATACAATACATTTAGTGGATTATGGTACACATACTGTTCCTAAGTTCTGTAACCGCTAAGTATGTCCTAATTGAAAGAAAAGCGATCAGATTTTTTTATTCTATGATAATACAATGAATAAGTACGTCATCGGGTGTTTTGTTTATGTGTTAATAAAGTAAAAGGTTTATCTGTGGAAAAGTGGCAGATTTGGGATGAAGTTGTTTGATAAAATATTTAGTTGCTCCTTCAATTCTGAAGGGTGTGTAATTAAAAAATAATTCTATTGGCTATTTTTTCTGCAAATTGAGTTCTGGTAGCAAAACCACACTTGAAACAAAATACACTTTCTATTTCACTTCACCCTTATTATTATGGCATTTACCAGAATGGATCTGATGCCTATTTCACGGCTATACCTCAGACAGAATAATTATATCAGTCCATTCTTCCATTAATCATGCATCCTATCAAAGAGTCTACAATGAATAATGAATGATGTCGTTGCTAATTACAGGGACAACTTATTAGTAACTTAAGGACAGGAAGACATATTGGTAGCAATAATATCCATGGTCAGATTATTGGAGCCAAGTTCTGGGTATTCAAGTCTAGGAGTGTCTGAAGTGACTGCACATATTAATAAATTGAGTGAGAATGAAGGAGGAAAAGCTGTCAGATTCTGGCTGAACTGACCAGAAAAGGAACACATGGAGCAATGGGTGTAAATGGATATTGTTATGGCTAAGAAGATGGTGATAATAAAAGAAGGGATAAAGAAGGAGGAGACTGGCAGAAGTCCAATGTTTGAGGGAAAAAAAGGATAAAAAAGAAAAAAGGAAGAAAGAAAAAGGAAAATAATAATAATAATAATAATAATAATAATAATAATAATAATAATAATATGTCAAGTTAAACCCAAAGTTTTCTTCTCACTTCTGCAAAATAAGTATCTGTCTTTTATGTTCTATCCATTAATATTTGTAATCCATAGGGCCTGCTGTATCCCCAGTCCTCTGCAAAATAAGTATTTGTCTTTTCACTTTTCTGTCCATCAACCAAAACTATTTATAATCCAAAAATCCAGAAAGAATTCTTCTCTATAGTAGTCCCAATTTTGCTTTTCCCACAGTAGTTTCCAAAACAAGGCACAGTCTTTAATCTATTCTCTAGCACCATAAGTAGCAGTTCTTAAAACAAAGTATTATCAGTCTTTTTTTTTAATTTAAATTTTTTAAAACACAAACATAAAACACATCTTTTCCAAAATGAAGCATTGATCCAGTCACAAATTAATACAAATCACTAACAAATCATTAACTTCCAATTAACACAACTTAATATTTTACTCAGTTATTTTCCTAAATTCTATCAATTTAACTGTGCCATTATCCCCAAAAACCCGATACTTAAATCTTAAATCCTAACCAAATATCATTCCATTTTTCTCTTCCTTTTTGCTTAGATGGATATATTTTAACAATATAAATCATTACAGTTATTATAAACATTTAAAAAATATTTAATCCTAACACAATCATTTCATTTTTACTATTCCCAACATAGTCATTTTTGTTTTTTAGCTGTTAATTCCAACATAATCCTTTTTTTTTTAATTTGATTTTATTATAACATATAGTGATACAATCGGTACATTTTCGGTTCATTGGTGCAATTATATACATATATACATCTACATGCATTATTGCTTGTCTTTTGTTGATATTGTTTCTTGAAGCTAGATTTAATTTCAAACACTTAAAAATAATAGTGCTCAACTCTCTAAGACTAAATCTAATACTATTCATATAGATTTTGTTAATTAGTTAAAATTTAATCTCTATTACCTTCTTTATTTCTATAATCCTTTTATTTTAGTTGAACTCCACATTATCATCTGTATTTCTGTTATTGAACTCAATTTATACATTTCATTTTTACTGTTAATCTCAACATACGCCTCCTTATTTTGGCTGTCCTACCCAACATAATAATTTTTATTTTTTGGCTGTTAATCCCAGCATAGTCATTTTATTTTTACCATTAAACCCAACATAATCATTTTATTTTTGCCATTATTCCCAGCAAAATCCTCTTTATTTTTCTGTCCTACCCAACATAATCATTTTTGTTTTTTGGCTGTAAAACACAGCATAGCTTTTTTTTTTTTTTTTTTTTTGGCTGTTAAGCACAGCATATTCCTTTTGTTTTCTGGCTGTTAATCACAGCATAATCATAGTTAATTTTACTATTAATCCCAGCGTCTTTTTTGTTGTTTCCATCCATCTATACATTGCTTATATCGGTTAATCATATTTATCATTATCCTTTTTTTCTTATGACAATTTAACATTGAGACATGGTTCTTGCTTAAAACATAACTTTATATATATATTAAAATCTCTTTTAACATGCTTAATTTCTCTTATATTTTAATTTCCATCAATATTTCAATTTTATATATCTATGTCATATTCTTCTCATATTCTTATACATCCGTAATTATCTTATAAAAACCTCCTTTTTATTATTGCTACCACCTAAGCATTATTTCATTTTTAATCACATTATTTTAGTCTTCTTTTTTCTTTTTCCAGCTGTGTCTACCTCATTCCTTCACTTTCTCACCTACTAGCATATATCTCCTTCCATTTTCAAAGTCTTCAAATTTTTTCCTCCATATATCATATTAAGTCTTTTTCTTATTTTTAATCTGAATAAAATACATTAAGTTCCCTTCTCTTGAGCCTGCGCTTGATCCTTCGCAAAATCCTATGACTCTTATCTGTAACATTCAAAGTTTTCCATAACAAAGATGAGGTACAATGTTCCTTTTTAAACCAGAAGGTGTCCCTCTACAATCCACATTTTCCATTAGTCATGCAAGTATCCATTTTGTTGTAATTATTTAACAGTCCATTTTAAATTACTCTTCTCCCTTTGATTTTAAAAATATCAAATCTTCTTCTTTCTTTTTTTTAAAATCCAGTTCCAATTTAAAATACCCAGTCTTTTCACCATGTCTCGATATTTAATTCCATTAGTTCAAATCTAGAGTTAGTTGTTTGTCAGGTCTTTGCCTCTTTAAAGTTACATTTTAAAGCTTTCCTTAGCCCCTTTGTTGTTCAGCCACTGTTTTAAGGCTGGGGTCTTATATTTAATAATAATTTTCTAAGCATTGTTGTAAGCCTGGGTTGGTTGTTACTCACCTGGCTTCGAAGTGCTCCATTTCAATCCACTTTCCTCCTGCACATCTCTTAGCCCGGTTGTCCCAGCTTTGTGGCAGCCACCATGGCTGCCGCCCCCCGCCGCCGACTCACAGAGGGTTCCCTCTGACTTCCGAGGAACTTGCCTGTTCCTCTTGGTCATCCGAGGCACCCCTTCTTTTTCCCCATCCCTACAGGACGGTTCCAGTCCGAAAACCCATCGGCGGTGGTTCGGCAGCCGGGGTTTTCGCGGCACTCGTCAGAGCCCGCTATTTCCTCGACTGTCTCACCGCGACGCCAAACCAGAAGTCCCAAAGTATTATCAGTCTTTTATTGAGTCTAACCAGTTCAAGGTATTTCTTCTTGTATATTCCAACTTTAGCTAGCAGATGGCAGCCTTGCTTTCTTTTTCCTTTCCACTCTAAGTTAGGAGTCCGGAAAAAGAAAATTAAAGAAAAAAAAAAGTACTTACACTAGATGTAGTGAAAAAGAGGTTTAGAAAAAATAACTCAAAAGAAATACATCATATATATATCTTAAAAAATATCTTATTAAGGTACTCAGCCCAGTCTTTCCCTTCCAATTAAAAATAGTTATTTCCTTGCTTCACTTTCATTTCCAGTGGGTATGTAATCCGCTCAAAACTTTCACTTGCCACTTCCGGAGGGTGGGGGGAAAGAGTAACAATTCCCTACCTCCTTCTCTCTGGAGTCTCCCTTCTTCACAAAAATATTTTGGTGAATTTAATTTAGGTTCTGGGTAGAAATTATGCAATCCTTACCCCAATCCAATAGACTATTTCTTTTCCACTTTTCTTTGTGCTTGCTAGTTCCGGCTGTCAGAGCTTTGGTTAGGTCCATGATGGCGAACCTATGGCATGCATACCGGAAGTGGCACACAGAGCCATGTTGCCTGGCACGTGTGGTGTTGCCCATTCCTCTTCTGAGTTTCTGGCGCATGCATGTGCACTGGCCAGCTAGTCTTCTGGTTACTGGCATGCATGCACGCATAATGATCAGTTAGACTTCACACATGCTGCAGTGCTAGAAACCAGAAGATCAGCCAGCCAGCTGATCATCGCAGATGCATGTGCACCAGTAACCAGAAGACTAGCTGGCCAGTGCACATCATATGTTTTCTTCCCCAGGCAGCCAAAAGGATAGATTTTCAAAAACAGCAACCAACACCATTTTTAAGCATGAAATTCCACCCGAAATCTCATCCCAGCATCTGTTTTTGCATTTGGGTTGAAAATTTTTGGCTTCCTGGCATCTTTTTTCCTGACTGCAGCACCACAAGTTTTCTTCTCTGGGCATGCAAAGGGCTCGATTTTTAAAAACAGGAAGCAACACCATTTTTAAGGATGAATTTCGAGACCACTGGCCAACAACCTGCCCATGCAATAAGTGGGAATTATAAACCCCTAACTGTAAACTATTATAGACCTGACCTAGCACTCATGCTAATGCTTATTTAGGACCACTTTTTGTCTTCTGCTGCTAGTAGTTTCACTAACATTTTTTTGCGCATAATCTCGCAGAACTCTTCAGTAAACCAAAGTTTTGGCTGGAATCAGGGAACAGAAAGATGCTATTCAGGAGTAATCATCTCAAGAGAAAGGAGTGCCTATAGCTTCTAGCAGCTAAATAGGGAATTAACAGAATTCCTAAATCATTGAAAACATTCCCAAGCACCCTCTGAGATCTATTCAGATGCACGTAGCATCTTGGATGGACCATCTTAATCAGTCCATTCATCCAGTGGAGATGGCAGTTAATCTCATCTGAACCAGGAAATGATCTGACCAAGCCATGAAATTATAAATATGTTATAGTTACAGAGCTAAGGAAGCTTCTTGGATGAGAAGTGAAACATCTTTAAAGAAAAACCAGAAAGTCCACATGCCTCTTGAAAAAGCACCTTCATGACTTGGATAATGGAGAATCTCTATAGACCTTTATAAATATGTTACTTATAAAAATAATAATGGTATATTTTTATGCATGGTATATAATACATTAAATTAGATGCCCAAAAATCAATGTTCTAGATGGAACATTGAATTCAAATGTAGTATAATATAAACATCTATAGAATGTCATTTTATTTCTTCTATCTGTCAATTCAAAATCATGATTAAGTTAACAAAATATTATTTTGTGTCTATTAGACAATTATGGGTCATTAGGAAGTAATTAATGGAGTCAGTTATTTGTTGAAGGTGAGATGCTTAAAATACAATATTATTTTGTTTTATGTGGCTCATGCTATTCTGTCTCTTTATTGAACAGAAAATAATACAGCATTTCCCCCCAGAAAACTAAATTCTTTCAAATTACATACCAATGGTTTAGAAATCAACAAAAGCACAATGGAAAAAGATATGGCATGCTTTTATGGTTACATAAACATTGATACTACTAATTTGCAAAGCTAATTCTCTTTCAACCATACAGTGATCAGAACTATTTCTTTTTCTATATTTGAACAAAACTTTTGGTGCAAGGAATTATGTTTGGAAGACGAGTTAAAAACTGAACTGACTACACAATAGCATATACAGTATGTTTAATTTCCTATTAACTGTTGTGTTTTATGTAATAATTAGTACATAATTCCCAGTCACGTGACACCAGTGTAGCAGAAGGTTTAGTGGGATTAAATTAGAGGGAAAAAATGGCACATTTATATAGATGAGAACATCAAAAGCCTTTCTTACTAGTTGAAATCACAATCCTTTATGTTTCATAAAACTAAAACTTCATAAGAATAAAAGTAAAAAAAAAAAAAAGCTCTGGGGAAAAAAATCCCATTATGATCAATTTCTCTCATTTGAGAATGTGTGGAAGTACTTATATCTTCTGAAGCTTGCTTAGAAAAAAAGAAGCTGCCAATTTTTGGAATAATCTGTTGCACCAAACCTGATACAGCATTTGTGCCCACTGCATTCATTTAAATAAGGATAAGTCTTCAGGGATAGAATTGTGGCAGTAGCTACGATAGCCTACATTAAAATACATTTGCTTTGTTTCTTAGAATTCTGTCTCTGTGGTTAATTCAATTCAAATCTTTATTGTCAGTGCACAATATATGACAATGAGATTGGTTGAGCTCCCTCAGTGCACTCCGAGGTTGAAAACTAATGTCCCTTCTTTCCATTTCTACCTGTCAATTTCTGTTCCTCTTCCATGTCCTCATTCTGAAGTGCAAAACAGGCAAGAATAGGATTCTGGAGTGTGAAGGATATTTTTTTTTTAATTTGATTTATATGCCGCCCTTCTCCGGAGACTCAGGGCGGCTTACAGTGCGTTAAGCAATAGCCTTCATTCTTTTGTATATTTATACAAAGTCAGCTTATTGCCCCCATAATCTGGGTCCTCATTTTACCTACCTTTGAAAGGATGGAAGGCTGAGTCAACCTTGAGCCTTGGCGAGATTCGAACCTGCAGTAATTGCAGGCAGCTGGTCTTAATAACCAGCTTAATAACAGTGGCCTTAGACCGCTGTACTACCAAGGCTCTTTTTGGTTTTTCAAAAATCTTAGACATTAAAGTCCCCCTAACCCACCAGGTTTGCTAGGTTGGGGTAACTATGAATTGATTCCATTGAAGCTAATCTGAATCTGTTTCCCCTAAAATAAGTCCTAGGATGATTTTTCAGGATGCTCGTAATATAAGCCCTACTCCCAAAATAAACCCCAGTTAAGATTGCCAGCCAGATGGGTGCATTTAGTACTGTATTTCTTCAAAAATAAGATCTAACCAGAAAATAAGCCCTAATGCGTCTTTTGGAGCAAAAATTAATATAAGACCTGATCTTATTTTCGGGGAAACACGGTAGGTATGTTTAGCCTAACGAAGAGAAAGGGGAGACATGATAGCAGTCTTCCAATAGTTGAAGGGCTGTCACAAGGAAGAGGGTGCCATTTTATTCTCCATAGCAGTTGAGAGCAGGACAAAAAGCAATGGATGGAAGCTGGTCAGAGGGAGATTCAAGGAGGAATTGGAAACAAGGAGGAATTTCCTGACAATGAGAACAATTAATCAATGGGACACCTTGCATCCTGGAGTTGTGAGTGCTCCATCGCTGAAAGTTTTCAAGAAAAGATTAGGCAATCATTTGTTTGAGATGGTATCAGGACTCCTGCCTCTGGAACGGGCTTGGACTAGAATATCTTCAATTCCCTTCCAGTTATTAAGATTATAATCCATGTCCCAGTGGAAAAACTAGCTAGACTCTGGTCCATGTTTCTCCCATCAAACAAAGGTTGAAAAGTGAGGAACTGACCAGATTTGTATTGAGCATTCTGCTATTAAGCTCATTTATTGTTGAGTGTATTACTATTAAATGAAGAAAGGTATAGAACAGGTTCTAACTTTTTGTTGGAAAATTTTAGTTTATTCAAATACAAAACATCAAAATATTTTTTGAAAAAACAACAAACAACAAAAAAGACATTAAGAAGAAAAAGAGCCTTTAAAAAAGACTAACATTACGCACATAATATCCTCCCTGGTTGAATGCTGACTAGTATACTATAGCACTGTTCATTTCCCATTCCTTGTGAAACAGGTCAAAATAATTTTAAATGATTAAACTGCTAAATCCACTTACAAATTGTTAGCCTGTCATCTATACACTATATTAATAACAAAACTGCTAACAGAAAGAAAAAAAAACAATAATAAAGAGCGTATTATGTAAAAGTATAAAACTAATAAAATTGTGAACACTAATAAGAGAAAGACAAGGTTGAAATTCCAAAACCCTCTCTTACCAAACTTATTGTAATCAATTCGTAGAAAATTTACCACAGCTTCAATCCCTAATCATCCTAAATATTAACCCTAATTGGTCTAACTTTGATGTTTGGTCTTGCCTTCAAGTAACTTTGAATTGAACGTAGCTTCAAAGACTAAATTAGCCCCAAGCAAGTAATGAAGAAAATAAGGGATCCCTCCCTCACTATCCACTGGCAAAACTTTCAGAAGCTCCCTGCAATTAATACAGCAGGAATTAATTTTTTTATTCTATTTTATTGTATTTGAAATTTATATACCGCACCTTCTCCCAAGGGACTCAGGGCGGTGTACAGCCAGATAAAAGCATACAATACAAACATTAAGAACAATTAAAAGAATATATATTAATTTGGCCCCAGTTTAAAATGACAAACCAATTAAAAATTAAAAATTTAAAAATATGTTAAGCCAGCCCGGCTTGATGAAAAAAGAAAGTTTTAAGGGCACGGCAGAAGGCACCGAGGTCTTGGATTCTCCTTATCTCAGGGGGCAGCTGGTTCCATAGGTAGGTGCCCCCACAGAGAAGGCCCTCCCCCTGGGAGTCACCAGTCTACATTGTTTGGCTGATGGCACCCCGAGGAGGCCCTTTCTGTGGGAGCGCACGGGTTGATGGGAGGTTGTCGGTAGCAGCAGGCAGTCTCGAAGATAACTAGGTCCTATGCCATGGAGCGCTTTAAAGGTGGTAACCAACACCTTGAAGTGCACCTGGAAGACCACTGGGAGCCAGTGTAGCTCGCGCAGGAGCGGTGTTATGTGGGAGCACCATGCAGCTCCCGTAATTACCCGTGCGGCCGCATTCTGGACCAGTTGGAGCCTCCGGGTGCTCTTCAAGGGGGAGCCCCATGTGAGAGCGTTGCAGTAGTCCAGGCGAGAGGTGACGAGGGCATGAGTGACTGTGCACATGGAATCCCAATCAAGAAAGGATCGCAACTGGTGAATCAGGCGAACCTAACAAAAGGTCCCCCTGGCTACAGCCGTCAGATGTTACTCCAAGGACAGCTGCATATCCAGGAGGACTCCCAGATTGCGCACCCTCTCCGAGGGGGCCAAAGACTCACCCCCAATAGTCAGCGATGGAATCAGCTGACTATATCGGGATGCCGGGAACCACAGCCACTCAGTCTTGGAAGGGTTGCGCTTGAGCCTGTTCCTCCCCATCCAGATCCGCACAGCCTCCAGGCACTGAGACATCACTTCAAGGGCATCATTGGGGTGGCCTGGGGTGGAGATGTACAGCTGGGTGTCATCAGCGTACTGGTGGTACTTTAATTATTGGCCCATGTTTTAATCTCAGAGATCAGAGATTTAATCTCAGAGATATGGGAGGAGTTATCTCATTCCTGGCTTTCCCTCAGCTTTAGAAACTTGCAGGTTTGATTATAAAATTGATTATACAATCTAAGTTGGGACATCTCACACCTTCCAATCACTACAATAAGAAAAGTAAATATGACAAGTACTGCAGTGGTGAGTTTCAAATTTTTTTTATTACCAGTTCTGTGGGTGTGGCCTGGTGGGCATGGCATGGCTTGGTGGGCATGGCAAGGGAAGGATACTGTAAAATCTCCATTCCCACCCCACTCCAGGGGAAGGATACTGCAAAATCTCCATTCCCACCCCACTCCAGGAGAAGGATACTGCAAAATCTCCATTCCCACCCCACTCCAGGGGAAGGATACTGCAAAATCCCCATTTCCTCCCAATCAGCTGGGATTTGGGAGGCAGAGAATAGATGGGGACTGGTCCAGTCAGAGGTGGTATTTACTGGTTCTCTGAAATACTCAGAATTTCCATTACCGGTTCTCCAGAACTGGTCAGAACCTGCTGAAACCCACCTCTGAAGTACTATATACCGGGGTGGGCAACTATGGCCCTTTTATGACTTGTGGACTTCAACTCCCAGAATTCCTGAGCCAGCCATGTTAGCTCAGGAATTCTAGGAATTGAAGTCCACAAGTCATAAAATGGACATAGTTGCTCACTTTTGCTATATACCAATCACTGAAAAGTTCACCCTTTTTTCTGTTTTCCTCTGTCTAAAAGAATACAGACATCTCTGGTCTCAGTAAGATGAGATATGTTCATTATCCTAATTTTAACAAATTGCCTGAAATGTACAAAATATGCAACAAGCATCTTATCTGTAGACTACAGCTAGGTCAGTGTTTTCAAACTTGGCAACCTTCAGATGTTTGGGCTTCAAGTCCCAGAATTCCCCAGCCAGCATGTGAGAATAGAAGTCCTTACATCTTAAAATTGCCAAGAATGAAAAACAGTTGGTTAGATTAATTAAAACACTTCACACCTATCTAATCAGATTCATTAGGTCAGTCTGGCTAGGCCTCCCTAGTAACATTAATTGTGCTCCTATTAAAGTGCCTAGCACTGAGCTCAGCCACCCGGTTCCTTTTACCTTCATGAATGTCATGAATGAGCAAAACCAATATTACAAAAGCTGATTATTGAAGATTCCTCAATGGGGGTATCTTTAACAAAATCTTGCAGATTCACTGCCCCATGACTTTTGCAAAGATGAAACGATCCATGGGTTACCAAGCAAAATAACTCTGTGTTGAGAGTATCTTCACACAACATTTCTTAGAGAAGAAATAGTAGCTTCCAGCACAGGTCTGAAGCTGCCATTCCTAGGAAGCTAGATATTGTCTGTTGAGTGGTGGGATTAGACACTGATATTTGAAGAAAAGGGGAACCCACGGAAATGATTGGACATTGAAGAAGGAAGTGGAATGAATTAATGAGGAGTAGGTCTGGAGACTGAAGGGAAGAGTTGGAGACAAAAGGATACTGTGAACTGAATATAAATATTCTCACTTCCATTTTGTATTAGTAACTGATCTAGGAGCAAAGCTTATTCTTGAGTGAAAAAAATGTACACTGTAAGTAAATCTCTCCACTCTTTTAACAGGCCTCCTGTTTTATTTTGTTTTAAATCTAATAAAGAATGTGGAGGGAAGACAAAAAATGATTGGAAGCACAAAGACTTATTTGTAGTGTTGGAAGAAATGTCCATCTGGGTTCATTTCCAAGTGGGGAGAAAGATACTGAAAGCATGGAAGCTGTTTGGAAAGATGGAAAGATGGTTTAAGGCAGGTGTGGGTTCTACTTACCTTTACTACCGGTTTGCAACAGGGCTTGCTTCACTCGCACGCGTGCGTGCACACTCTTCTGCCCATGCACAGAAGCTTCTGTGCAGAAGCAGAAGCATTCTGATGACGTCGGGGTCAGTGGGCGGAGCCTCCTGCTGGTTTTATTACCAGTTCTATAGAACCGGTATGAACCAAGGGCAACCCACCACTGGTTTGAGGTCCTGGGTAATTGAACACATGGATGAGAAAGAGAGATTTATACCCTCTCTTGGGCCCTGTCTTGTAGCTTCTTGATCCTGTGTAAGGACAGGTATCCTGATTGGTCACCAGACTCCCATGGGGCCATGCAGGGGTAACTTTGTAGGTTGTCTTGAGTCCCAGGCCTAGTTGAATCTTGCTCGGTGATGAGGTAATGAAGCTAATCCTATCATGTCCTGAGGGTGAAGGTCTTAATTCCATAACCCTGGAGCTGAAGTGGGGAACAGGGAGCTGCAGGGAGCTGCTTTGTCTTTAAAAACATGTTTCTCCCTTTCTCACCCAGGAAAATATAATATTCTGCCTTTTTAATATTCCTAAAATATTTCATTCTTGTAGGAGAGGGGTGGGTGCTAACTTTCTACAGTAACCTAAACTAAGCATGCCTAGATTATGTTCAGATCCAGCAAATTCTGACCACCATTGCTATAGCACAAAATTTGGACATCTCTCTGGTCCTGATCATTGCACTGAAAGTGGACAATCATCTGTTCAGACTGACCTAAATAGTTTATGACATGTACACATGTACAGTCACCTCAATTTTGAACATTTGGGTTATACCGAAACCTTTTGATAGGGGATGTTATAGAATCTGAATTGAAAGCAGACCATCTATACATGCCAGTGTGAGCCCAAGTATGTAGCAAAAGAAAAAAGAATGGTCCATAAGCTTGTACAGCAGAGGTGTTAAGCCTATCTCTTTGTAAATCAAGATCTAGTACATTTTTCTTAATCTTGCTCCAGGCTTTATCAAAACCCAACCCAGATAGAAATTGTGGATGAACCAGGGGTGAAATGCTACCAGTTCACTCTGGTTTGGGCGAACTGGTAGTGATAAACTCTATGTGCCATACTGCCAAGGACTTAGGACTTTAGCTTTGAAAAGATTGAGTGTTGCAAACAGAAAGGTATTTCCTCTGAGTCTCTGCTTACAGCATTGCGAGTATCTTGCACATGGAGCATGAGATTTCAGGATAGGAGGTAGACAATTGAAAATAGATGTTTTGTTATTTAAAGGCCTTCATCTGCTCAGTTCGTATGGTTGCCAGGTGTCCACTATTTGAGCAGACAGTCCACTTTTTTCACATTATGTTCACTATTTTTTTTCACAAAAAGTGGACATTTTTTTTATTCAAAAGCTTTATGATGAAATGGTACGTAATCTAAAGCTGTACAGTCTAAGAGAATAAGGATAGGAGAATTGTGTTTTGTCTTTTTTTCCATAAGTTAGAATGAGGCAAAGATCGAATATCCATTGAACTCGATTCTCCGAAAAAATTAATGATGAGATTAAAATAAAAATATATTATAAAATTATGTACAGTTCACATTTTTAAAATGTATTGTAGCTTGTGTTGACTGACCTAAAATGGCGTTGAGTGATGAGAGTGACAGCGGCGAGATTTTGAATTCTTTAAAATGAAAGAGAGGAGTGTGCAAATACACCAAAGACTGGGAAGCTACTTTTGCATGGATTACCAACAATGAAACCGACAGAACAAATACAACAGCCTACTGTAAATTGTGTCAGAAATCATTCACAATTGAATATAATGGTATAAAAGCTGTCACACAGTATGCAAGCACAAAAAATCATTTAGATAAGGAGAAAATAGCTTCCAGCAACAAGCGAATCAATTCGTTTTTCATTGTTAAAGACTCCTCTTTCAGTGAGAAAGTGACTGTAGCTGAAATGGCTGAAACTTACCATGGGATCAAACACCATATTTCTTTCCTGGCTCAAGATTGCGGTATTAAGTTAATGAAGCAAATTTTTGATGATTCAGAAATTGTAAAAAAGATGTCTTGTGGAAGAACCAAATCATCAGCTATTGTCAATGAGGTTTTGTATCCTTTTTCTATTGAGTTGGTTCTCAATGATCTTAAAACTGGAATTCCATTTCTCTCTCCACTGACGCATCAAACAAGGGAAATCGCAAAATGTATCCCATTGTTGCACAATATTTTACTTGTGAAGAAGGACTGTGTGTGAAAATTTTAGACTTTTATGAGGATTCTTTCGAAGATTCTACATCAATAAAAAATCAGCTGTGTCGAGTTCTTAGTGATAACGAATTGGAAATAAATAATGTTTCAGTTTACTCAGCAGATAATGCATCGGTCAATTATGAAGTGAACAAATCTGTTTACCAAAAATTATTGCTGGAAAATGACAATATTGTAGCTGCTCATTGCAATAATCACATTTTACACAACAGCGCAAAAAATGCATTAAAGCAGTTATCTTTTGATATCGAAAATGTAGTGCTGAAGGTTTTTGCCGAATTTTCGAATTCTGCGAAGAAACAAGAAGAGTTGAAATCATTTTTTGAGTTTTGAGAGTCAGAATTCCATGAAGTTTTGCGCCATGTTCCAACACGTTGGTTAAGTTTGTTTAAAGCGGTCGAAAGACTTCTTTTAAACTGGATACCTCTAAAATCGTATTTTATTTCTCTTGGGTCTGATGAGTGCCATAAGGTTATCTGGAACCTTATTTCGGATCAGGAAAATGAACTCACAAAGGACGATGAACCAACAATTTCAGAATTGTATTTATATTTCATGCACTTCTTCATATCAATAATGCAAGACACCCTACTGAAGCTGGAAAGCAAGAAAATTCTTGCATGTGATCTTCACATTATCATGTGTAAGCTGCGTGATTCTTTGCAAAAAAAATACAATGAGCAGTTTTTTGGAATGAAAGTTTTATTTGCCTTACGTAAAAAACATTTGCCTGAGAATGCCGTGCAAAAGTTCAAGAAAGAAGCCATCAAGGTGTATCAAAGAGCCATTGTGTACCTAGAAAAGTGGTATAATTTCACCGATTCAGTATATGAGACGCTAAGTTGTTTCAATCTAATTGATGGCAATAATCCTCCAACTTTAGAAGAAATGACGAACATCTGGTTATTATCACCATGGCGAGAAGAACTTCCACCCAACACTCTCTTCGATGAAATTTCTGCCTTAGAAGAAGTTTATGTTCGTCTACAGGGTGATTCATCCCTTGATAAGTGGACATACTTTTTCAAGAAAGAGCCAGCTCCGAGTTTACTGAAACTGTTCCAGTATTGTGCATCAATTCCGGTATCAAATGCAAAGATTGAATGAATTTTCAGTGTCATGGGAAATTTGTGGACTGACGAACATAACCGACTGCTTGTACCATCAGTTCGAAGTGAACTTTGTATATTTTTTAATATTTCTCAATGTTGTACTGAAATTAAAGAATTATTCCTTGAACACAAAGAATTGATCAAAGCTGCGCAGTCAAATAAAAAATACACACGACAACAAAGTAAAATGTAATTTAATATTTTACATATTATTATAATATATTTGATGTTTTGAATTTTAAGTAAAGTTTTGAAGTGATTATTTTAATATGTGTTAAAATGTTTGTAAGAAAATATATAATTTAATTGTAATTTTTTTAAAATTATTTTACTACTTAACCCCCCCACCCCACCCCGCTTGTCCGCTATTTTTTGGAAGCAGACCTGGCAACCCTATCAATTCGGATACTGTTAATTTCCCAGACATGAGGATGATTATTATGCCACTTAGTAAATAACAACCACCTAAGTTTTTATATGGTTACTTCCCAGCATTTCAATAGTAATATAAAAGAAGCATGTGGAGGCTTCCTACAGCTCCACTTGAGATACATTATTCGAGGTTATTATCATGTCTTCCTCCTCTTCTCCATTTGCCATTACAATGCTATAATGCCAACCCGCTCTCATCAATCTGTCTTTTGCTAATTATAGCCAGGCAGCCCTTCAATAAAGAGGTTTATTTTTTTCTTAATGGCATTGCAATATTATTAGGAACAGGTGAAGAATCCAGCTTTTGTTCTGCAGAGGAAACAGTCCCACTCCAGCTGACTGTTGGCATTCAGACGGCCACAGGTTTTGTGTTTTGCAAATGCTCCATGCCAAGAAAGGCAATTTCACACAGAGCTGCCCTTTTTCAGCCTACACCTTGGATGCCTTGTGCCAAGCCTAATCTTTTAATTAAACTTGGCATGACAATGAGGGAGCTGTTTGCTCAGCTTTGCTTGCAGCTGTCGCTTGATGGAATTACCTGATACCGGCATGCCATGACTCCTCCGCTGTCAGGATCACTGGTAACATTGCTTTGCAAAATAATAACAGTCATCTTCATTTTTAAAACATGTTGCTGTCATTCCAACAAAGGTCGCTTGTAAAGTTCATTAAGAGATTCCTTTATGCACTTGCTTTAAGACCTGTCAAAATAATTGGCTTTTATTTTAGCCATATCATTCCTGCATTCTCTCCAACAATGTACAGTCTACAGTAGTTGTTATTTTTGGACATTAAATCTCTCTCTCAGTCAGCCTCTTTTCTCCAAAGTTTTACATCTGAATGAATTTAAAATAGGTTGATATTCTGAAATGATCTTCTGCTCAGGCTTGGCTTCTCAGAGTGGCATCACTTGGCTCCTCCTATTGTTGTTGGGAGCCCGTGACATATGTGACTGAGTTTGTGACTCCGTCTGTGACCCAAAAAAGAGGGGGTCGACTTATTTTCCAAAGCACCAGAAGGCATGACAAGAAGTAATCAAGGAAAGAAGCAACCTAGAACTAAGGAGAAATTTCCTAACAGTGAGAACAATTAACTAGTGGAACAGCTTGCCTTCAGATGTTGAAGGTCAGGGGTGTCAAACTCAAGGCCCAGGGGCCAGATCTGGCCTGCAGAATGCTTAGATCTGGCCTGCGGGCCTGCCCTGGAAACAGCGAAGGACCAGCCTGCGGAGCTCAGGAGGGCCACACACATTCTCCCCGAGCTCCATTTTCACTGGCAGAGGGTTGCAGGAGGCCATTGTGGCCGAAAACAGAGCCTTGATGAGTGACGTTGAGCTGGCCAAGCCCACCCTGGCCACCCCCACCCCCAAGTCAAACACAACCCTGATGCAGCCCTCTATGAAATCGAGTTTGACACGCCTGTTATAGGTGTTCCATCACTGGAGGATTTTAAGAAGAGACTAGACAGCCATTTTTCTGGAATGGTATCAGATCTCCTGCTGGAGCAGACAGTTGGACTATAACTCTGCTATCCTGTACTACTTTTCTTTTTATTACCATGTGCTCTTTTTTTTTTTGCAGAAATAGACCATGAACAAAACTACTTCCTACTTTTTTTGAACTGTCATGGTGACTGGATCTAATAGAATTTTAATTGTAAATGGTTGGTTCTGCAAGGGGGACTTTCAAGGGTTATTGATTCTTAGGCAAGTGAAAGCACATTGGATCACACTTTTCCAACTGAGCATACACCAGTGATGGCAAACCTTTTAGGCACTGAGTGCCCAAATTGGAAGGCGCACGCACCAGAGAACCGGAAATCCGACAACCAGCTGGCTGGCGCACATCCACATGTTGGAAACCTGATGACCAGCTGGCATGTGTGTCCGCCAGCTGATTGTTGGGTTTCTGAAGCACGCATACATGCCAGCAGGCTGGTCGCTGGGTTTCTGATGTGTGGATGCGTGCCGGCCAGCTAGAAACCAGACGACCAGCTGGCTGAGCTGAGGTGATGGCGTGTGTGCCCATAGAGAGGGCTCAGTGTGCCACCTCTGGCATGCATGCCATAAGTTTGCCATCATGGGCATACACCATTAATGAAAGTGAACCATCAAGAAAAGACCAGCATGTTCTGAACTTCCTTGAGAACATCTGGTAGCATTTTGGAACTGCTGTTCTTTCCTCTCCTTGTTTTTCCTTCCCTACAATTCTTGCCCTGCTTCCTTCTCCACTGCTTCCAATCTCCTCCTAACTTCTTTATTGGGCAGTTAAAAATAAGATGACAGACCAAAGCCCATATTTTATCAGCTGCTTGGTGTCTCTTTACCAGACTTCCTCCAAGAGATTTATTAATATAAATAGATGTCTATTCATATCTGTTGTATGTTTCCTGACAGTGGCAGACAAAAAAAGGGCGGAAATCTCCTAAGGACAATATCTCCTTTCAGAAACTCCTAAGGGCTGTCATTAGCTTTATTGAAAAATAATATTTCTCTTCTCTTGAAATTAAGTCCCTGTACAGAACCTCCAATTTTGCTTTGAAATTTCACTTTGGGTGTAATTCTGTAGCAAACAATCCCATCTATTAATTTATTCAAAGATTAAGTATTCTCCTAATACCTTTAACTAATTCTTCTTTGTTGTGGGTCATGGCCGTTTACTTTCAGAACATGCTTATTACAAGCAGCCATTGATTTAGTAACACATTTTGGATCCTGAAATTTTAAAACATGCTTAAAAGTTGTTTTATCACTTAGAGAAATTCTGCAAGCTTGTGTTTAACATAACAATGTTCTGGAAAGTACCCTCTTATATGACATTATTTACAAGCAGTAAAATACCTTTCAACTGCAATCGGTTGTGATGAATGATACTGCAATGTATCTACCAGGTACAACAATAGCAGGTAACTTGAGTTTTCATGTGAATGAGCTTCAGTTGTTCTCCCTTCCTTTTGCACACAAGCACAATAGCATCCATAAAGTAAGTGTGTGTGTGTGTGTGTGTGTGTGTGTGTGTGTGTGTGTATGTGTCAGAAGGGAGATTTTTTAAAAAATCAAGATGGTGGCTGTGACCCCAGAATCAATCCCCTTTTAAAACCTGCATTGTACATGATGCTTGTAAAAATGGGGTAAGCGTTCGCTCATGCGTGCATTGCCACCATCTCGACTTTTCTGACCTCCCCTAGTAAACACTCTTACAATATCAGAGAGGAACTCCAGGGCTCTCATGCCTAGCTCAGACCAAACTATATTTTCTTGCCATTATTTAGTCCAGGGGTGTCAAACAAAATTTCATTGAGGGAAGCATTAGGGTTGTGTTTGACCCTGGGGGGGGGGGCAGGGTGGGCATGGATAGCTCGACATCACTCATGTTGGGGATGCCTGTGGTGGCCTGAGCGCTCTGCCTGAAGGCTCCCGAGCTCAGTTTTCAACTGCGACAGTTTCCTGCAACCCTCTGCCAGTAAAAACGGAGCTTAGAAGGGCTGCTTGCGACCCTCGCGAGCTCTGTTTTTGGCTGCGATGGTCTCCTGTAACCCTTTGCCAGAAAAAACAGCTCGGGAGGGCCACCTGCAGCCCTCCTGAGCTCCATTTTCACTAGCAGGGGCACCTTGGGCTGGTCCTTTGCTGTTTCCAGGACGACCCCATGGACCAGATCTAAGCACCCCTGGGCCTTGAGTTTGACACTCCTGATCTAGTCTGAAGCTTAAAGTTACTATTCATTTACTTATTCTTGCACTGGCAGATGGGCAAAAACTATAACATGCTTTTACAGGACATGCTAGTCTAACATATTTTGCAACTAAAATACGAAACATTATTTAATCTAATTTATGCATTAAATTCATAACTCATATTTCCTAACAGAGTTCTAGGTGGTTAAAAATAGAATTTATTATTATTATTATTATTATTATTATTATTATTATTATTATCATTATTATTATTATTATTATTATTATTATTATTATTTATTATCTATTGTTATCCGACAACATGAAATCTGTGAGGGATGATGGAAGAGAAAGAGCTCATTCAAAGCATCCGCTGAGCTTCAATGGCTGAGCATGGAGTAAAATTTGGGTGATTTTAAAAGCTGTTACAGGTAGTCCTCCACTTACAACAGTTTGTTTAGTGAATGTTTGAAGTTACAACAGCACTGAAAACAGTGATTTATGACTGTTTTTTACACAGCCACTGCAGGATCCCCATGGTCATGTGATCAAAATTCAGATACTTGGCAACTGACTCATATTTATGATGGTTGCAGTGTTCCAGGGTCATGTGGTCACCATTTGTGACCTTCTGACAAGCAAAGTCAATGGGGGAAGCCAGGTTTACCTAACAACCGTGTTACTAACTTGACAACTGCAATGATTCACTTATCTGTGGCAAGAAAGGTCGTAAGATGTAAAATTCACTAAACAAAAATTTTGGGCTCAGTTGTGATCATAAATCAAGGGCTACCTGTGATGAAACTTTGAGATTAGCTGAATCTCTTATTCTCCATATAACAAATCATTTATATCAAACAATCATACACATCCCCATTTATTGGGAAACCTATGTTTCATATGTGGAAAAGATCAACAAATCTGTAAATTTGAGTTTGCAAAGTGCCCTGTATTTGTAGACAACTAGCTTTTGCAAAAAGGAGATGCTGTTAGATTTTTGGGAGAAGAATAGTTGAACTGAAGATGGATCTGCAAAAGTGAAGCTGACCGTAATGGCAAAGAGAGAGTAGACTGATTCCTTGGACCTCTCTGGATAAGTAGAGGATGGGGAAATTGCCCATATATGCTCTGGATGACTGTGTCTCATGAAGACACTGCAGGACAGTAGTTTCCTGAGGGTTTGAGTGACAGGAAATGACAGAATCAGCCACCTTTGTTCAACTGCAGCAAGTACCATAAATTCACAAATTTCACTATTCAATCACTTTCAGCTATTGTCTAGTAGGTACAGTATTCTAAACCTCTCAAGCAATATTATTACTTGGATGTAAAACATCTGGAGATTTTTAGGACTGTAAATTAGAAAGCTAAAAAATGTCTGAGAAGAAGACAATGAAAATGTTCCATATTGTTGTCAAGAAAACTCTTGTCGATATGTCCATAAAGTCATCAGACATCATAATAAATCCATCTTAATATTTTCATAGCTTCATTCAGGTGTTTCTATACAGATAGTCCTTAACTTATTACCACAGTTGAATCCAAAATTTCTGTTGCCAAGTGAGACAGTTGTTAAGTGAATTTTGCTCCATTTTACATCCTTTGTTGACAGAGTTGTTAAGTGAATCACTGAAGTTGTTACGATAGTAACACTGGTGTTAAGTGAATCTGGCTTTCCCATTGACTTTTCTCATCAGAAGGTTGAAAAAAGTGATGATCACAAGACATTGCAACCGTCATAAATATGAGTCAGTTGCCAAGTGTCTGAATTTTGATTGTATGATCATGGGGATGCTGCAACAATCATAAGTGTGAAAAACGGTCATAAGTCACTTTTTTCACTTTTTTTTTTATATCTTTGAATGAACTGTTGTGAGTAAAGGACTACCTGTACTGATTTAGCTATAATGATAGATTTTATATCATCACCACAATACCTGTGTAACCACATATGGTGCTACAAATCGATAGTAAGGTCTTGCTCCAAACTGAGAAATCTGGTGCAAAAGTTAATCTAAGTTTCCAAATCAGAAGAATTCTTGGGACTGGAAGATTTGTAGCTATTTGCTGAAGTTGCTTCCAGTGCTCTCTGCTCACTACCTTCCAGCTAGAAGGGTTTGATAAGAAAGATTCATTATTTTCCCAATAGGTACATTAGAAAAAGGTGAACATGTTTACAGATGCTATCAGCATGAAGTTGGATGTCTTGACAATAAATTAATGCCGCTTTCTGACAATCTTAGAGTATAAAGAGGGTGCCTATAGTAATTCTCTTTATTTTTTTTTCTTTTTTGTGTCTGACATATACTTGCAAACTGAATTTTTATTAAAAAAATGGCCAGTTAAGCTGACATTTGACATGAAAAGGAGTTTTCTGTTGGTATTGTTTTTAAAGGTCAAATTATGTGACTAGTGAAATGTACAGGCTGCCATTTTGGATGGAATCAAACATGAACATGGATTCTCTCTCTCTCTCTCTCTCTCCCCCCCCCCCACTACCATTATAGTGTTGCAAACAGGCTAATTTTCATGGATCTTTATCAGGTGATTACAGAACCAGTCCTAATTTTCCTAATTACAACAGATCTGAGTCTCCGGAGAAGGGCGGCATATAAAAATAAATAAATAAATAAATAAATAAATAAATAAATAAATAAATAAATAAATAAATAAATAAGATGTTCCTCTAAGGTACGGATGGGGAACTATCACTTTTTTATGACTTGTGGAGTTCAACTTCAGCATGGCTGGCTCAGGAATTCTGGGTGTTGAAGTCCACAAGTCATAAAGGGGCCATTGTTCCTCACCTCTGCTGTAAGGGATTCTCCTGTTCAGTGGCCCAATCTTGGCCAGTTCCAGAATATTCTTTTATTTCCCCTCATTTCCTGATTTTTCCTCTCCCATATTCTCTCAGCCGGATTCACATAGAGTTTTGTTAATTAGGTTTAATGACAAGAAATAAAGAATTGGGGCACAGAATCTTGCAAAAGTGACGGAGCAAAAATTCCTTTATCAGTGATTTCATTAAGGTGGGTGGGGGGTCCCTGTCAGTCATCTGAGCCTCTTTTTGCACAGTGTGAAATTGAAGGGCTAAATGTCTTTTTTACTCAGTTAAGCCTGGCACTGAAATGTTAATCTTCTCTTTATAAATGCCACATGCATAAGAGAAACTAGATTTCAATCATGATGTTATAAATCACATCTTGGCCTTTTTGTACTTTTCCCCTAAGGTCAAAAGTCAACCACTAAACAAATAACATGAGATTGAGACCATTAGGGTAAAGAAAGCATTATCCCACCAATATTATATACAGTACATTCAGAAAGTATCCATGCCCCCTTCGATTTTGACAATTTTGTTATGCTGCAGCCTGATTCTTCAGTTGTTGGACTTCACTTTTTTCCTCATTAATCTACATTCAGTACCCCATAATGACAAAGTGAGAACAGAATTTTAGAAATGTCTGTAAATTTATTTTTAAAAAAGGAAAAACTGAAATATTACACTGGCATAACTATCCAGGTCCTTTGCAACGTTTGAAATTTAGCTCAGGTGCCTCCCGTTTCTCTTGATAGTTGCTGACATGTTTCTCCACCTTGATTGGAGTCCACCTGTGGTAAATTAAATTGATTGGACATTATTTGGAAAGGCACACACCTCTCTGTAGAAGGCGTCACAGATGACAATGCATACTGTAGTCTAGCAAAAAGCCATGTGGTCAAAGGAACTGCCTGCAGAGTTCAGAGACAGGATTATTGCAAGGCACAGATCTGGGGAAGGCTACAATAAAATATTTGCTGCACTGAAGGTTCCTAAGGGCACAGTGGCCTCCATAATTCTCAAATGGAAGAAGTTTGGCACAACCAGGACTCTGAGCTGGTTGCCTGGTCAAACTGAGCAATTGGGGAGAAGGGCCTTAGTAAGAGAGGTGACCAAGAACCCAATGGTTCTTTGATCATTATTGGAAATTGAGTGTAGATAAATGAGGGGGAAAAATGAATTTCAACAACTGTAGAATCAGGCTGCAGCATAACAAAAGTGAAGGTGGGTCTGAATACTTTCTGAATGCATTGCATCTCTAATTGTCTATAACCAAGGTTATAGCTTTTCTTTTGGCGTGATTTTTGTGAAATCCAAAAAGTTCTCCCTTTATAGACAAACAGACATATATTCACCCCTATACCAGAGGTGAAATCCAATTTTTTTTACTACTGGTACTGTGGGCGTGCTTTGGTGGGAGTAGTGTGGCTTGGTGGGCGTGGCTTGGTGGGCATGGCAGGGGAAGGATACTGCAAAATCTCCATTCCCACCCCACTCAAGGGGAAGGATACTGCAAAATCCCCATTCCCTCCCGACTCCTGGGGGAAGGATATTGCAAAATCTCCATTCCCACCTGACTCTGGGGCCAGCCAGAGGTGGTATTTGCCAGTTCTCTGAACTCCTCAAAATTTCCGCTACTGGTTCTATAGAACCTGTCAGAACCTGCTGGATTTCACCCCTGCTCTATACATAAAAATACACAGGGACGGGGGGGGGGAGACTTTTTTTAAAAAAGAAAGATATAAATGAAGAACAGAACCAAATAGTTCATGAAAAAAACAATAGTAGGGAGAAAATGTAATAGGGCTAACCTATTCTTTATCGAAAATGCTAATCAATCAGCAGCTCCAAATGGCTGCAAATACCTTTAGCCCAGATTAACTAACCATCAGCCAGATACCTATCCTTGGTAGTTAAGTGTGATGTAACTGCTGAAGTATTGCAACTACTACTTTTAGTTGCAATTACTGTAGGAGAAGATGTACTGTTTCCATCACTGTGCCCTGGCAGGGTCAGTAGAGGAGCATAGAACAGAAAAACTGCCTTGGGGGACATATTCTAATTTTTTTATAGAGATAAGAAGACAAACACTGACTATTGGAGAATGATTTTGAGTTGTCATTGATGCTTTGTGACCAAAGACTTTCTACTTAAATTTAAGCAGTCAAATAAATGCAGTCCAAAATGTGTGTATGAGGGGAAACCATATAATGCTCCTTTAATTGTGTTTTCAATGTGTTTGTGTGAAAGTGAGACAGAGAATCAGGAGCAAGGTGAAGCTGAGCGCAGGAAAAAAAAAAAACAATTTGTGGATGACCTAGAAAAAGGTCTCTGAGATTTCCAGTAAAGACAATAATAGCAAGTTTCCAACCCCAACCGCAAAAGTTCTTCACCTAAGTTTGGTTTTTTTTTCTAGGAATGTCTACATCAGCAGTTTTGGCAGCTGAATACTGTCTATTCAGTGTGTTATAACACAACTTCCAATTGATTCCAGAAAGCCTCTCAAGTGCTTTATACCAACATTTAAACATTTAAAATTTAGTTTCATTTTCCTCTCTTGATAATAGTCTAGAGCTGTGTTTCTCAACCTTAGCAAATTTAAGATGAAGTCCATCCATTTTAAAGTTCCAAAGGTTGGGAAACATTGGTGTAGATGCAGGGGTGTCAAACTGGCGGCCTGTGGGCTGGATGCGTCAGGGTGAAATGCTCCTGGTTCGGACCGGCTCGGGTGAGTAGGTAGCGATGGCGGAGGGCAGTTCAGAGAACCGGTAGCAAAAATCCCTGCCCCCGCCCCCCATGCCCAGCTGAGCCCCGCGATCATCAGAGCCTTTTTTTCCTTTTAAAAGACTGTGACCAGCCAAGCTCTGACATCCCAGCTGAGTTGCCTGCTAATCAGGCAACTCAGCTTGGATCGCCAGAGCCATCTAAAAGAAAAAAAGTTTCTTTTTTTTCTCCCCCCACTCCTCTCCAAGCCTCCAGCTTGCTTACCTTAGCTGCTGATCGCAGGACGATTGCAATCCATGCATCAGCAAGCAACTGAATCTCCCTGCCTGCAATCAAGCTCATCGGTGAGCAGCTGCCTGCCTTCCTGCCTAGACTTGTGGACTTCAACTCCCAGCAAAGCTGGCTGAGGAATTCTGGGAGTTGAAGTCCACAAGTCTTAAAGTTGCCAAGGTTGGAGACCCCTGTTCTATTGGGTAAGTTTTTTCCCCTTTGGGAGCTTTTAAAAAAATAGTTAATTGGGGTTTTTTTTAGTTGTTCTTTTTTTAGACCTAGCCATTTAAAGTTTACGAAGTTTTAAATTTAGCTGCTTTTATATAAAAATAAAAATAAATTAAAATAAAATAATATTTGTGCAGCTTTCTGAGATTTAGTGTGTTTCTGTAGTGTTTCACTCTAAGTACACAAACACACAAAATCTCACAAAGTTGTATGTGGAATTGTGTGTGTGTAAAGTATGAACGTTGGTTTTTTGGGCTCTTTGTGGCTGTGTGAGGTTCCTGCTTGTTGCAGGGGCCATTTTGGGTCTAGCACAGCTGCTTTTACATTGTGGGTGAGCCAGTTGTGTTGTTTTGTGTTTTGTAGGTTAAAAAAGAGCAAAGAAGTGACATTGACTTGGCCATGCCCATGCAGTCACCTTACCACCAAGCCCTGCCCACTAATTAAGCTACGCTCACAGAACCGGTAGCAAAAAAATTTAGATTTCACCCCTGGGATGAGTCTTGCCCAGGCCATACCCACCACAGCTCCATGAAGGGAAAAAAATGTCACAATACGTCACATGATGGCAACGTGACACCGCAGGTTTGACACCCGTGGCATAGAGCAATCCAGGCTCTCTTCCTATTTCTCTCTCTCTCTCTTTTTTTTTAATTTGATTTACATGCCGCCCTTCTCCAGAGACTCAGGGCAGCTTACAATGCGTTAAGCAATAGCCTTCATACTTTTTGTATATTTATACAAAGTCAGCTTATTGCCCCCACAAACTGGGTCCTCAATTTACCTACCTTAGAAAGGATGGAAGGCTGAGTCAACCTTGAGCCTGGTGAGATTCGAACTTACAGTAATTGCAGACAGCTGGTGTTAATCACAATGCTATCAGTCTGCTGAGCCACCAGGCCCTTAACTGGGAACTGTTAAACATTTTACTCTCAGGCTGTTCTGACTAAAGGCAAGTCACTATCCCTCCTTGAACAGAGACAAGAAGAGGATCAATTTAAAAATTACCTTGGGATGTTCAAATATTATGGTCACCATAAGTGGTGGTATTCAGCTGGTTCTATCCAATTCAGGTGAACTGGTAGCAGCGGCTGTGGGAAGCTCCGCCCGCCCACTCGGACATCATCACGTCCCGTTTTTGATGCTTTGTGCATGCGCGTGCTCACATTTGCGATCCGGTAGAGAAGGTAAGTGAATACCACCCTTGGTCACTATCCACATACTTTGAGAGTGAGAACAGAACAGGCCATACTCCTGTCTAGCATCTCTCTTGATCTGTTGTGTGTGAGAAGGATCTGTCTCCTATTCCACTGCATCTAAGCCATCTTTCCTTTATTCTGGTAAACAGGATAGTTTTAAAAACTGGTGAAGAGGCCAGGGAGCAGGTATGGCAAGCCTATTGAACCAAGGTAACCAATCTTTCTTAAATTCAACCAATGATTTTAAGAAGAACATGTAAAGGTTCTTTGCTTTCCAAGAATTGAGCACACCGGTATAGCCAATCTGTACACTGTACCCTCTCATATATAAATGGCAGAGCTTGCATTACATCCTCACATTAGTGGTGGGTTGCTGCTGGTTTGGACCGGTTCAGGCAAACCAGTAGTTCTAACCAGTGGCTGCCCCGCCCACCCAACCTGGTGCTATCACATCCTATATAATCACCGGGTTTTTGATGACACATACATGCATGCACTCACATTTTTGGTTCCGGTTGTTACAACTGGCAGCAGCCCACCACTACCTCACCTTGTATGTTTCATGATTCTGACAAGAATTCTGGATTCAGTGCAGTGATGAGTTTCAAAAATTTTTACTACCAGTTCTGTGGGTATTGCTTGGTGGGCGTGGCATGGCATGGCTTGGTGGGCATGGCTTGATGGGGAAGGATACTGCAAAATCCCCATTTCCTCCCGATCAACTGGGACTTGGGAGGCAGAAAATTGATGGGGCCGGGGCCAGTCAGACTTTTTACTACCGGTTCTCTGAATTACTCAAAATGTCCGCTACCGGTTCTCCAGAACTGGTCAGAACCTGCTGAAACCCACCTCTGATTCAGTGGATGTTTCTGCCACCTCCAATGCTTATGAATTTGTGAAGCTGAACGTTTCTCAAGTCACAGAAGAAAAAATGTTCAAACATGTTCTCATGTTCTCAAATCACAGAGGAAATATCCCAATATTTATTTCCAATGGCCTTCCTCACATGGCTAAATGGCAACTTGATTTTTAAATCCATTTTCATTCCCATTATCTTGCAAAGGTCACATTGCACGTTTGAATATGTGCAATTGAGAAATGGTTTTTCTATACTACTGAGATGCTACCAATATCAAGTATGATATTGATTTTCTACATTGATTAAAGTGGTATTGATTATATCTTAACCGCCAGTCTGATGTAATTATTCAAGGTACCAAGCTACAAATTGGAAATGTGAATTTTAGTTCTGGGTTGAATTTCAAAGAAAGATTACAAAAAAGGAACAGTACAAGAATACAGTTTGTTTTCTATCTTTTTCTCAAGAGGAAAGTAATTGTTACTGTCACCAAAATACATTCGTTTCTGTGAATTTTACCTCACAAACATTTTTTTGCTTCATCTGAATGTAAAAGGTTTTTTACTGGCTTCTCTACAAAACATCAAAATAATAGGATTATATTAATGTGGGAGGAAGAGGAACATACAGTACAGGAGGGTTTTGAAAATTAAGTTCTTGCCAGAAAATTAAAGTACAGGTGAGTTTTTTGTCTCTCTGTGTTTAAAAACTAGCTTCCCACATGTGTACAAAAATACTAACAAAATGCCACTTCTGAGATTTTTTTGTAAGTTTCATATATCAGATAATAGTGTTTGCATTGATGGGTGGGAGAGAAGCAGACCAGATCCTGTAGCATATTTTCCCAGCTGACATCTCCTCTTCAATTCCAGCTATATCTTTGCAGCAATTCAGTTTAACTAAATATAATTTCCAATAGAGCAGAATTCGAAAAAAAAATAAATCCCCTTCTGTGGAATATTTCAATTAGCATCATTTTTCATTTTCATTTTTGGACCAGAGGAAAAGCTAAATACTTTACATAAGCAGAACACTGCGTCATTCAGGGGATTATTATAGGGATAGGTCCAACAGAATTTGAAGTATAGGTAGTCCTCGCTTAACAACTGGTCACTTAGTGACAACTCAAACGGACCTTCCCAGAGCTATTTATGAACTGGTTCCAGAGTTCCTATGGTCGTTCACACTCCCATGGTCACATGACCGCATTTTGGGCACTTGCCAACTGACTCACATTTATGGGCATTTGTAGTGATCTGCTGTCACATGACTACAATTTTCAGCAGTTTTTGCCAGTTTCTGGCTTTCACTTCTGATTTTCTGTCAAAATAACCATTGAAGAGAATAGACTAATTTAATGACCACCTTAACAACCATGGAATTCGCTTAATGACTGTCACAAAAAATGTAAGATCAGATGACTACATGTTGTAAACCATTTAATGACCACCACATCTTACAACCATAATACCGGGTTCTATTACGGTCGTAAATTGATGGCTGCCTGTATTGGGTTTTTTTTCAGCTGGAAAGCTGATCATTATAACAAAACAACATTGTCATGTTCCTTTGGTCCTCGAAAATTTGCTTTTGAGTTGAGTTACTATTTTGTATTTAGTATAATTTTCTCTCCCCTGATCACCATTTTATGCATTATTTTTAAGTGAACTAATATTTGCTTACCTCTTCCCCTCTTCCCTGCAAATATGCTATTATTTCTAAAACCCATCAGAGGCTAACCAAAGAGCCCCAATTTCCCAAGGCTATGTTTCCTAGATTCCAGTTGATCGGTAGGGTAAAAGTGAAGTGGGAAAAAGGATCAGAAAAACAGAGCCAGATCTGTATTGAGGGTTTGGTAGCAGAACAAACATTCAATCTTCTAAGCTATTTGTGGTATTCTCACTCATCCCTGACATTACTGTTATAACTTAATTGAAATCAAGCTAGTTTAGAAGCTATAAATCAGTACAGAAGCCAGAGGAACACCTAATATTTGTTGGCAGAGAAGCTCTGGGTAAATGTTATGTTTAATAAGGTTGTACTTGAAAGGTTAAAGGCTGTGTCATTCTCTGCTCTTTCACCAGCTGGGAATTTGAATTTGGCATGTGTGACATTTCTTGGAAAATCCAGAAGGTTCATGTTTTAAAATCTTCATTATACTGCTTTATTCTGATGATGTAGTCAACTAAAAGTAATTAAAGGGCCACTTCTACAGCAACTCTGCACGTCAATGTATTTTGTTTGATCCCTACTGTAGAATTCCACTGAATGGAAAATTCAGATGGAATGATGGCATGACTAGGTGAAATACATGAGGAACCACCTCCTCTTAATGGGATTGGCCCACTCCACTCGTGCCGGCAGAGGAGACATGCTGCGGGCTCCATCGACCATGGAATTCTGGCTGGCAGGATCCAGGAGACGGGACTTCTCTGCTGTCACTCCTGGCTTCTGGAACATCTTGCCCTCCAGCTCAGTTTCCACCCTCTTGACTTTCCACAAAACCTTGAAGACTTGGCTCTGTGAGTTGGCTTGGGGCTCCAATGGGGTAGTGTCATGTCTGAGGTAATTATTACAATATTATGAATATTGTAACAGATATAACCTTCCCACCCCCCACTCATCCTACTCCCTCTCCATCTTTTAGTTATAGTTGATAACTTGTATTTTATAGTGTTTTATTTTATTTTTTTCATGTTAAATTTATAGACATTTCTAAAGTTCTATTCTCACTTTGTCATTATGGGGTATTGAGCAGTGGTGAAATTCAAAATTTTTTTCCTTATCAGTTCTGGGTGGGTGTGGCTTGGTGGGCATGGTTTAGTGGTCATGCGACTGGGTGGGCGTGGCTTGGTGGTCATGTGATCAGGAAAACCAACTATCTCACTTTACACAAAAATAGCACAAAAACTACACAACTGCCTCACACACAATGCAAAAGCAGCTGGACTTCACACAAAATGGCCCCTGCAACATGCAGGAACCACACAGAGTCACAGAGCACTCAAAAACAAATTATCACACTTTACACACAAAATGTCACAAAAGCTAAACAACTGATACACACACAATGCAAAAACAACTGGACTTCACACAAAATGTTCCCTGCAACAAGCAGAAACCTCACAGAGTCACAGAGAGCTCAAAAACAAACTATCACACTTTGCACAAAGTGTGGCACAGCTGATTGTCATAGCTGATCATCAGAACCTTTTTTAAAACTTTTTTTAGCATTTTTTTACTACCTATTCACCGACCTATTTTTTACTACCTATTTTTTACTACCAAACCGGTAGTAAAAAAAATGCTTTAAAAAAGCTTTTTAAAGTTCCGATGATCAGCTGTGCCGTGCGATCGTTGGAACTTTTTTTTACTTTTTAAAGCATCTTTTTACTACCAGTTGGGCAAACCAGTAGCATTTTTACTACTGGTAGCATTTCACCCCTGATATTGAGTGTAGATTAATGAGGAGAAAAAAATGAATTTCAACAACTGTAAAATCAGGCTTCAGCATAACAAAATTGACAAAAGTGAAGGGTGTCTGAATACTTTCTGAATGTACTGTAAATCAGCATTTTAACAAGGTTTTAACCAAATGTTTTAAGTTGTGCCTAATTGTTTTAACTATGACCCTGAGATTTTGAATGGAAAGTAATTTTATAAATGCTTTAAATCAATATGTATATTTTCTCTCCAAATTAATGAAAAAGGATATTTTGAGATTCATTAATTTTTTTTCAGAAAATTTTTTCATATCGCCATATTTTCATATTATATCTTAATCATTTTTCATCTTCCAATTTTCAAATTTGTCAATATCAGGAGCTGAAAAATCCTGTGACTGGTGAGTTGATTCCAGATTTTTCTAAAAAGAAAACTGTTGGAATAGTATCATTGTATCTGTTATCTTCCACAAAAATTATTTTACAATTGGTTAAATAACCACATGTAAAACTCTTGGCTCTTCAACTATTAATATGTTCACTTTAGTACAGTTGCCTTAAGTGAATCCTCCTCCAAAGACATTATATTATCTTTATTCTAATTTCTCCCAGTCTCTCAATAATGTTTTTTTAATTCACATTCTTTAAAGAAAACTAAATAATGAAGAGAACGATTCCATTTCCATTTTTGAAATTTTTTTTAATGTATGAAAAACAGCTTAGCGATGTATAAAAAGGACAAAAGTTTTGCAGGTTTAATAACACATTATTAAATTCAGGTTAGTTCTGCTCCAGTGTCTCAATGCTTATCTCATCTGAAGAGGTTTATCTCTTGACAATTAGCCTTTGTCCATCAGCTGAAAGAGAGAGGACATGCTCTATTAAATTCATTGTAAAAATTATGAATCATTGATATTAATGCCCATTTTATTGCCGTGCCTGCCAGTGCTATAGAATATTAAGTAAGAAATTAGATAAATATTGCTATAAATATAATTTAGCAAGATTCTTCCTCCCCGCTTATTTCATGGCTGATATGACAAAATGAGAGCCAGTGAAACAAGGGACATGTCTGTCTGTTCTTTAGCAAGAGGCATTCACAAGGATAAATATACATTATTAACCTCTTAGGATCATGCTTTCTTTATTTCACCAAGAATACCAATGAGATGCAAAGCAGGGAAGATCACATACAAAGAATGAGGGCATCCATTCCTTGTGGGGAAAGGGATAAAGGCCTGCCCAAGATCACTTAACTTAAGAAATCATCCCACAGGGAAATATTTCTGTCAATTTTCTGCAGACCTGCAGCACAGAGATTCACTCCTACATAACCCTTAATGGTGGCAAGGCCACCATAGCAATGGCTCTGATTCTTTAGAAAAGTAAACTCTGGAGAATTCTCCGTAAAAACTTGCTTGCAGATGGGTTGAGGGAGAGCATTGATTTCAAGGTTTGTTGTTTTTTGTTTTTTTTGCTTTAATTTATATGCCGCCCTTCTCCGGAGACTCAGGGCGGCTTACCATTGGTTCTCATTATTACCAACGAAAAGGAACACTTTCAGTCCGGTTTAGGTATTTCAAGACTACAGACCAACACTGAAAGAAGAGGGGGGAAAGGGGAATAGATTTTATTACACTTAGTCTCAAACCTCCCCCCCCCCACCTTTTTTTTTCCTGGCAAGGTTGACCTGGGTTACTTGCCAAAAGGCAGCTGTGCAATTTCTTTAGCTGTTTAGGCTTCCTGAGCTACCTTTCTCCCTTCAGTTACATGATATAACAAAGCCACTCTCAAGCTAACACAAGAGCTTTGCAAACAAAAAATAAACCAATAAGCTTTTGCAGTAGTTCATGTAAAGTCAGAACCATTCAATACTTTGCAGCCTAAGACAAAGCAATACATGCAAACACATGACCAAGTTGCTTGTTTGTTCCTAAATCCAAATTATTTTGGCACCTGAGGCACAAAATCTACTTCTGTCTTTTTGTACTCTGGGGAGTAAATAAATAATATTGTATTTACCTGACAGGATGGTGACCCTGATTGTAGAATGATACTTCCTCCCTCAAAAAAGGAAGCTTAGGGGGAAAAAAGATTCAAAGCACAACCAACCTTGCCCACTGAACTGTAAACTCCAGCTAAACAATTTCCTTTCAGGTAAAGATGATAATAACAAAGAACACCCTTAACAATTGAAGATGCTCACTCACTCTGCCCTGATAGTAGTCTTGTTAAACGTTTCCTACAAAGTGTTACTTAATGCAACAGCCATAATAGCAATAGCACTTAAGACTTATGTAGTGCCCCATAGTGCTTTACAGCACTCTCTGGGTGGTTTACAGAGTCAGCATATTGTCCCCAACAATCTGGGTCCTCCTTTTACTAACCTCGGAAGGATGGAAGACTGAGTCAACCTTGAGCCGGTCAGAATCGAACTCCTGGCAGTGGGCAGAGTTAGCCTGCAATACTCCATCCCAAGGAAATCCTAACCTATCTATTCAGTTAGGGTGAATAGATTTCTAACATTAAACAGAAATCAGAGTCAGTCTCAGGTCAATGTCTCTGACATTGTGTTTGTTCTGCTGCTGGTTGGACTGACTAAATACTTGCCCCCCCCCCCATGCTGGGGATGACATGGAAAAAGCTTCAGCAACATTTCCTACAGTGCCAATAACTCCAGCACTTGATTTCCCCTACAGGCTATACATCAACACATAAAATATATAACAGCAGGCACACTGTTGCCCGGTATGTTATCCTTTACATGTTACTATTTTGTAAGGCAGTTTAGAAGAACAAACATATTCATTTTACAGCTAGAGTATACAAATGATATTAAATGTTCTACATATTGCTGTGTGTCAACACATCCATTGAATATTGAGCCCTCAAGTTAATAATAGTAATAGATAAGCCCCTCTCTATCGAAGTCAGGATTGTTCCCACTAACCTGCAGCTGCTCTGCTGAATTTCAGCTTGTCGAAAAGATGCCTGAAATTTCAAGCCACATGAAGATTTCCCTTTATCTCTGAACTATTGCTCATCGCTACACAAGGTGAAAAGAAGTGGCCAGGATGCCAGCTTGTGTACAAACAGTGTTGGTTTTGAGAATTTCAAGAAAATGAGCTCCTTTTTTTGTACAATCCAGAATAATGAGGCAAGACACTGGAATATTAGATAGATTAGGCAGACCACAATTTATTAACTGCAAGATGTATGGGATCCTCTATTCAATGTTGGAGCGTCTGAGAATTCAACTTGGTTACAGTTTGAAGCTCTCTGAAATGGGAAAAATTAACTACACTTATTCAGGAAATGAGATAGGTCAGCTTGAATAATTTTATTTCAAGCCTCATAGCTTCAGGTGAATTAAAATTAATTATCCCAGAAGGACATACATACATACATACATACCAGGGGTGAAATCCAGCAGGTTATGACATGTTCAGGTAGCGGAAATTTTGAGCAGTTCAAAGAACCGGTAGCAGAAATTTTGAGTAGTTCAGAGAACCGGCAAATACCACCTCTGGCTGGTCCCAGAGTGGGGTGGGAATGGAGATTTTGCAAGTATCCTTCCCCTGCCATGTCCACCAAGCCACACCCACCAAGCCACACCCACAGAACCGCTAGTAAAAAAATTTGGATTTCACCACTGATACATACATGATGAATACTCAGAGTTATTTTTAAGAGAGCACTCCAGGAGTAAGATGTGTGTATGTGTGCATGCATACACACACACACACACACACACACACACACACACACACACCTCTTACTCCTGGAATGCTCTCTTAAAAATAACTCTGAATATTCATCAAATTTTCATTACCATATTTTCCTGCACAGTTCTGCTATTTGTGACCAGTTTAATTGTATCTGACAGTGATCCTCCTGTCCTTGTTGCTAATAACATCTCTTGAGATCTGAGGTCATCCCGAGATACATACCACACATTCTACTTTCTGAAATATCCAAAAGATGTCGAGTTGTCTTCCTCTAAAATTATGACATGAAATCAGTTGGTTAGGAGCCACACAAGAACAAGCCAAAGCTAGATAATGAAGCTCTGCTTCTGTATGCTTCACAGAGTGAGAGACGGAGAGTCGAATTACATAATGTGCAGTTCACCTTCTAAAATAGATTGAGATGAATATATGTAGATTGAGGAGTATTAAATCTTCCCCAGAGAGCTTGTCTGATCTACTATAGTGGTTTAAGGCATTGGGCTAGAAACTGGGTTGCCTGAGTTCTATTCCTGCCTTGGACATTAAAGCAACTTAATATCTTTGGGAGACACCCACCCTCTCAATCTTAGGAGCAAAGCAATGGCCAACCACTTCCACAAATATTGTCAAGTAAACAGCATGAACCTGTCTGTGTACAGATAGTCCTTGATTTATGGCCTCAATTGACCCCTAAAATTTCTGTTGCTACGTGACACACTTATTAAGTGAAATTTGCCCCATTTTATGACCCTTTCTTGTCATAGTTGATAAGTGAATCACTGCAGTTGTTAAGTTAGTAACACGGTTGTTTAGTGAATCTGGCTTCCCCGTTGACTTTGCTTGGCAGAAAGTTGCAAAAAGGTGACTACATGACACCGGGATGCTGCAACGGTCATAAATATGAGTCAATTGCCAAGCATCTGAATTTTGATCACGTCACCGTGGGAATGCTACAATGGTCGTTAAGTGTGAAAAATGGTCATGCCACTTTTTTCAGTGCTGTTGTAACTTTGAACGAATTGTTGTAAATCGAGGACTACCTAATGTTATCATAAATCAAGATTAACTTGAAGGCACAGACAAAGAAACCCTTACCAAATTGCCTGCATTGACTCCTACACCCAAGAGGCAGATGGGCTCAATGTGCATTAGTTTAATGTTCTTGTAGATCACAGGTGTCAAACTTGCTGTGACTTTTGCAACATTTTTCCCCTTTGTGAAGCTGGGGTGGGCGTGGCCTGTGCGTGACGCATCTGGCCTGTGGGTTTGACACCCACAGTTGGGTGACAAACCCACAGGCCAGTTTGACACCCTTGCTGTAGATGCTTCTGTCTTTACCTTACCCCAGTAGCATATCCCATCTGGAAGTTTATAAGAAAAAAAAACCTTCATCCATTCTACTGTGAATCGTACAGTCTTATTCTACTGGAAACATAACCAAGTTCTGAAGGAAATCTACGAAGGAGTGCCTTTTGGAATTAGAAAGTATATTATATTTAATCTCATTTATATTTATTTAATTTGGCAGCAACTGAAGGGATTCTGTCTTCAGCCCTGCAGATTGTGGACTACACCCTGACATAAATTAAAAAAACCACCTATTGCATGTTATGTGGCAACAAAATTGTCAAGTCCTAGCAATTGCTCTCAACTAAAAAAAGCAGATCTCAGTCTTGTTAAGCAAAGAAATTGGAAAGGAAAAATGAGCAAGGGGGTTTGCTTTTGAAATCTTGGTAACTCAATACATTTATTTTAGCCCCCTATTTACTTATAAATACTTATAGAGGGAAGATTATTTAATTCTCCTGCTAACTGCTTGCGGTGGGATGGATGCGACTATCAATTTTCTGTTGAAAAGGGAATGCACAGATGTTCCCAAACTTGTAATATTTTGCTAACTACCTCTTTCCCACATACTGAGAAGCCCATTACAGTATAATCTAGGAAGGTTGTGCACTTTGCCAATGATTTCAAAGAAATAATGTGGCAAAACACCTGATGAGGTTTAATGCAAGTCTGACAATAAAATGTTGCTTTAAGAGTCCCGGTAATGTTTTTTTAGGAAGCTGAAAAATGATGATAGCTTTTCTTATTTACTTACCTACTTACTTACTTACTTACTTATGATAGCAAAGAGGTGTTTTGCTTGCAGGAAGAAGTCTAAAGAACTTCTGAATTATTTTTGAAGCATGCACATTGCTTTGGTACAGTTTGATCCTAAAAAAAGGATCACCTATGAAATTGGGAATTATCAATCAGTGAAATTCTATAAAATATATTTTATTCAAGATTTGAAAGCAACAGTTTTCAGATCAAATTGATATTGTTTGTTTCCTTGGGAATTGATGTGGCTGCCTAATTTATACAAGATAATCTTGTGGACTCACAAAGATACTAAATGTCTATGGAGATTCTCAGTCATTCAGGTCATGGTTGTCCCAAAGGTGCTTTTTCAAGAGGCAACTGGACTTGCGTTTTTTCTTTGAAGATGTTTCGCTTCTCATCCAAGAAGCTCTAGCTGAAGAAGCTTCTTGGATGAGAAGTGAAATGTTTTCAATGAAAAAAAACAGAAAGTCTAGTTGCCTCTTGAAAAAGCACCTTTGGGACACAATGATACTAAATAAAAATAGAATCTGTCAGTCAAACCACGCATCCCAAGCATAGTGCCACATACCCCAAGCATAGTGCCACAACGTCACATAGACTTTCCATGCTCTTACATTTTCTCAGTTCACTTCTATCCAAGCCCAAAGCCAGGCTAAAGAGCCAGATCTTCACAGTCCTCCAAAAGGTGAGGCCTCTCCAAATGCCTTTGGGCAGAATGGGACGAGTAAGGAAGGCTCCTATTTTCTCTGCCAACTTTCAGCTAAATCTTTTGAAGGATGTCCTCATAATAATTTTTTGAAATATACTGTAGGCAGTCATTGAATTACAAGTTTGTTTAGTGATTGTTCAAAGTTATAATAGCAGTGAAAAAAGTGATTTATGACTGTTTTTCACACTTACAACCGCTGTAGCATCCCCATGGTCCCATGGTCAAAATTCAGACACTTTGCAACTGACTCATATTTATGACGGTTGCAGTGTCCCCGGGTCATGTGATCACCTTTTGCGACCTTCTGACAGCCAAAGTCAACGGGGAAGCCAGATTCACTTAACAACCGTGTTATTAACTTAACAACTGCAGTGATTCACTTATCAACTGTGGCAAAAAAGGTAGTAAAATGGGGCAAAACTCACTTAAAACTGTCTCGCTTAGCAACAGAAATTTTGGGCTCAAATGTGGTCGTAAATCGAGGACTACTGTATTTCCTCCCCCTTCCAGTAGTCACCCTGAAGAAGATGATACGCATATTCTAAGGCATAGATAACAAGGATGAGAGAAGGATAACAGTGTTAATTTTTCCAGTAAAGAGAATCTATTGAGAAATTGTACTAAAATATGAAGAAATATTTTATTCCAGGTTAAATTTAAAAACCACTTTAAAATAGTTTCTATTAAAAATGAGAGGATCTACCATGTTTTAATTCTTTCCTTTGCTGATCTGGCACCATGTTTGATATAAGTCTTTGGCCTCTTTTATAAATGATTTGTTATATGAGAGCCAGTTTGGTCCAGTGGTTAAGGCATCAGACTATAAACTGGGGGGACTGTGAGTTCTAGTCTTGTCTTAGCCAGGAAAGCCAGCTGGGTGACTTTGGGCTAATCATTCTCTCTCAGTTCAACTCACTTCACAGGGTTATTGTTGTGAGGAAAATAGAAAGAAGAAGGGGTGTTGGATATGTTCACCACCTTTTGTAGTTGTAAAAATAATAAAGACAGGATAAAAATAAATAAATAAAAATATGTTGCTTATATATGATACCCAGTTCCAAAAATTACTGAAAGGTGTGTGATCATTATTGTGAATATAAAACAGTATCTTAAAAATGGTTTGTATTATACTTAGCAACTTAATAGAAACCCAATCAGACCTGTCATGAAATTAATACTATACATCTTTTCTCTTTGTCTCCAAGCAGACATGCCTAAAATTGTAGCAGGGAAAGTGAGAGACAAACACAGAAGAGAGGCCCTTCCTTACTGCTTTAACAGGCAGGGTTTCTGGAGGTGATAAAACTAAATAACTAGCTGTTTGTGTTAATAGCAGATAACTAAATACATCACTCAGCACCCATTCCCACTTGAGCCATATACTGTAGAGAAGAAAACTGCAAGAGAGTTTGAGGCTGTGAAAGTCAGAAAATCCATTGGATTTCTGAATCACCTTAGAATGATTGTCTGTGAAAAGATTCAATTCGATTTGATTCAGATGTTCAATTCAGTTGGACGTCCTTCGAATCAAATCACTCCTCTGATGTTTCACACCTCAAATCAAGATATCCATGTTGACAGACTAGAAATTTTATTTACTACTGTGTACATTTCGCTTCTCAGCCCATCTGTCTTTCAAACCAGAAATTGCCACAAATAAAATAACTTTCACTTTGTTTGACAATAGTTTTTACCCGGAGCATCTTTCTCTGGCAAAATACGCACTTATTTTAAGTAAGTATATGTGGGCATGAACAAGTGCATTTTTGTATACTTGGTATATTTCTATCGAAACAAATGTTCTTTATTTTGTTGTTTAAAACGCACAGATGATTTGCTTGTATGCATTAAGTGAGTTAGAACTCCTCTGTTAAGTCAATAAAACAATCATTGTTACCATACCAACTGTTGGCTGATTAAGTCCCTACAGAAAGAAATTTTATAGACGCCTTGATATTCACGTCATGCTGTGTCCTCAGAGGAGACTATCTATATTTACCCTTGTCTTGTAGGATATTTATGGAATGAATGTATAAACCATTATGGATAGCTAAATAAATATATGCTATGCTCTGGGGAGGATGTCAAAACTGACTGTCTTTTATTTAGTAGGAAATGTGTAGCTTTATACATTTTAATTATGCTTTGAACAGGCAAAGCAATTCTATATGGCAACTGTGCTAAAATCCATGCTCCTGGAATGGCGCTCTCTCATTATCTAATGCATGCTAAGCTTAAGACAGAAGAAATAGAGCAGAAATAAATATTTGTAAAGTACTATGTTAGTGTCAGCAACAACCACAGCATCCTTGGCAAAACAACACCAATCCATAATGAAGGCCAACACAGCAGCGAGAATGATACCTCCATACCAGCCAAAAACAGAGGAAGCCAACCCATCCTGGGTAAATTAGCTTCCTCAACATGCTCAAGATCCAGAGTGATTCTGAGAGATTTCCAAAAGACTGTAGGAAATGCCTGGAAACCTCTAAATTTAGATGTGACATACAACCAATCAAGGCAGAAGAAGAATCAGATAGTATCAAGCACCATGTCCCATTCTTGAATGGTTCTTTCAGAAAGCTAACTGGGTCTTGGTAATGGATGCAAACAGAAACACATACACTTACCCACACTAAAACCCATATGTTTAGATAGTCATTGATCATCATATTGGTAGACATTATCTGCAGCATCCACAGGGACAGAATTGGAAAGATGATGGATGGAGCATTGAAAGGGAGACGGGTGATATAAAAAAATAATAAATAAAATAAAAAATACTGCAGTGAAAGCCATAACTCTCTTCTATATTCATGTCAAAAAGAAATGGAGCTGCAGTCATCAAAATATGCTGTTCTTCCTCCATGCCCCCTCTCCATTTTGCTAATTTTGATCACCATCAAATAAGAGGTGGTGCAATGGTTAGAGTGCAGTACTGCAGGTTACTTCAGTTGACTGCTAGCTGCAGTTTGGCAGTTCAAATCTCACCAGCTCAAGGTTGACTCAGCCTTCCATCCTTCCGAGGTGGGTAAAAGGTAAAAGGAGGACGCTAATTGTTGGGGGCAATATGCTGACTCTGTAAACTGCTTAGAGAGGGCTATAAAAGCACTATGAAGCAGTATATAAGTCTAAGTGCTATTGCTATCACTCTGCAACTGCTGATTTTTTAACAGTATGTGGAAAAGATATGTATATCAGTTTGGAAAGCTAGTCTGTTCAACAATTCCACAGAGATGCAAATGGAACTGTCCTAAGGTAGTTATTGTTGTTTGTTGGGTATTAGATACAAGATTGGCTTCCCTTCTAATCCTCTAACCTTTATCTCTCCTAATCCTAATCCCTAATCATCTAATCCTAATTGCTCCTAATCTCAATAAAATTGAATGTAAGAAAACAAAGGAAGACCCAGGAATTACAATGGGAGGGAGTGTTAGATTTGGCCTTAGTGAAGTCAATAGTCCTGCCTTAGGCATGAAAGCCAGCTGTCTTTCAGCCCAACCCACCTCACAAGGTTGTTGTTGTAGGGAAAATAGGAGAAAGAAGAAGTATTGTGTATGTTTGCCATCTTGAGATACCTAGTTATAAAAGTAAATAAAAGCAGGATAAAAAATTAAGAAATAAATGAATCTACAATATTTTTGTCAAGCCAGTTGGTGAACTCACACTTGCCCTGTTCTGATCCAGGAAAAATGGGAAAGAAAACTCAGAGAATGCCTGATAAGGATCTGGTTTTGCATGCACTGAGAAAGCCACAGTCCTGACAGGATTTTTGTCCAGGTTTTCTGAACAGCCATCCCACCCAGACAGAATGAGAAAAAATGTGAGTTTATGTTTGGCTCTGATTATATGTTCAATATACTGAGGATTAAGCACCTAACGAAGAATTTAACTTATATTTATTTCTTTTTAATAGAATTTGATTTGCATAGTTGCCCTTTATGGATGAAAATTTCTCTCAAATTGTTATGTGTAACTATTTAATTTGATAAGAATCTGGGCATAAAATGGTGTTACATCAATTAAGTTCTAAGCAGAAGTACTGTATGTGGCCAGAGAACTGTTGCCTCTTAACTAGGAAAGCCTTTTAATTTGTTTCAATTATCTGTGTGCCAGATCAGCAATATTAGAGTTAAATAAGAAAAACACTTTTTTTTTTTATCATTCATACTCAAGCACAGTATCCTGCTATGTCTTTTTTTTATCTTCCGCTCTTCAGGATCACATTTTCTAATCTTTTATTATGAAGAAAAAAACCACCCAGTCCAGATGGAATTCTTAATAGCAATAGAACTTAGATTTTTATACCGCTTCATAGTGCTTTACAGCTCTGTCTAAGCAGTTTACAGAGTCAGCATATTACCCCCAACAATCTGAGTCCTCATTTTACCAACTTCAGAAGGATGGAAGTCAGGGGTGGGTTTTAAATTTTTTTACTACCGGTTCTGGGGCGTGGCTTATTTTGTGGGCATGGCTTAGTGGGGGGGGGGGGTAATGTGACTGGGTGGGCGTGGCCAACTTTTTTTTTTAACTTTTAAAATCATTTTTTCTAAACCTTAAGAAATTGCATTAAAAAATGCTTTTAGAAGCCTCTAACGATCAGGCAATTCAGCTGGGATCGTCAGAGGCTTTTAAAGGCATTTTTTTTCTACAACCTCTTCAGCTGAGCCATGCGAAAAATGCTGAGCTGCACGATCATCAGAAGCTTTTTTTTTTTACTTTTAAAAGCATTTTTTTGGCTGAAGAGGTTATAGAAAAAATGCTTTTAAAAGTAAAAAAAAGAAAAAAGCCTCTGATGAGATGGACAGGGTAAGCGAGCGGCGACCGGGCTGAGGACCAGTTCGGGATGTGGCCAGCCAATGTTATTACCAGTTCTCCGAACTACTATAAATTTTTACTACCGGTTCTTGCGACAGGTGCAAACCGGGAGCAAACCACCACTGATGGAAGTCTGAGTCAACCTTGAGCCAGTCAGAGTCGAACTCTTGGCAGTCAGCAGTGAGTTTGTCTGCAATACTGCATTCTAACCACTGCACCACCACGACTGTTAATATAGAAGATGCATTTTTCTGATGATAGTTGCATTCCAAAACTATTGCATGTCAATGTAACTTTGGTTAAATTGTATTAGTTAGTTAGAGTTAATGCCTGAAATTATGATAACAAGATGATGTGAAAAGTCAGTGTGTATGTGTGTGTGTGTGTGTGTGTGTGTGTGTGTGTGTGTGTGTGTGTTGGCACTAGCAAGTTTGAGAGATTTGTGTAACTAGCATTGTGACTTGTCATGTTTCAAACTGGTATTTATCATTTTGGAAGGGTAATATGATGAATTATTGTCAGCATAGTTATGGTCAATTGTAAATCACTTTCTTATAAAGCATTGTGGTTTATTTCATAAACCATGGTTTATGAAGCACAAAGCATGTTATCAGGTCAGAATATTATCGGAGTCAGTAGTTGGAGAAGCTACTCTTCCTTCTTTTATTTATCAAATTTTGACTTATTTTTTTTAAAGTAATTGAACAAGTAATGGATGTTTAGCTGCTTTGCAATTCCTTTGAGAGCGCCATTTGGATAAGATTCACCTTAATATCACAACAAGAAAACCAAGTGCTGATTTCAGGAGGTATTTAAGCATCCCACCTATTAGTGTCACTTTAAAATGAGAGCACATTTTAAAAAATCTGATAATTGCCAGGATGAGGGGGGAATGGCATTCATTGTTAAACACTGGTGGGGAATAATTAGATAAAATTATGTAACTTACCAGTAAGTTTTATTTTTGGAAGTGGGGAGGGAGGAAAAGGGGGGAATATTAGAATTATCCCCTGAAAAATAAATTTCTCAATTGTCTCAATTCTATAATTTCCTTGCTATGATTAGATGTATGTGATTTTACTTTTCAAGAACAGCTCTGTTTAATCCATCTCTATTTAGAACACATTGCCACAATGTTGAGATATTTGAGTGAGGAAAACCAGGGTGGAGAAATCGAATGCTCATGTTTTGCCAGATTTTGACATAAAAAGAAAATGCATTTCCGTTCACATGACTCAAGTATCTTCTGTTTGAAACAATATAGACCTAAAAATGATTATTGTTATTCAACAGGATGAGTCAGTAATAATCAGGCTTTATGGCCTGGAGAGAAACAGCATAAATTAATGTCTCATGAGATAGAGGTCCCCTATCTAATATAAATACAACTCAGAGAAAATAGGGGAAAAATGATTAAGATTTTTATAGCATGGTGGCATTTGAAATAGGCCCAAAGGTTTTCTCTCCCTGTGAGATTCTAATTGGCTGGGGAACTGCTTAGTTGCTATGGTAATTGGCTCTGGAGAAATTGCCCTAATTTGTAGTAACTATAGGTTAATTTAATATTCTTATTGCCAAGCTATACTTTGATTCACTTTCAGTATTCTCTGAGTTAGATATTTCATTCTGGAAATGCTATGGTAATTTATCTTTGGTCTACTTACAATGTTTTTGTTTTTGTTTTGTTTCAAAAATAAATTTTACTTTGAATACTGTGACAAATCAGTTTTCCAGTGATTTCCAATAGGAAAAAATAACAAGTACTTAAACTAAAATGAAATCTTCTTTCTTTTACTTTTGGGATGGAGCGGATGAGATGCCCCATATCCCCAGCCGCTGCTCCGGGCTTTGGGAGACCTCTGCTAATGCAGAGCCAGGCGTCAAAAGCAAGCCTGCGAATTTGACAGATTACTCAAAGAAAATGTGAGCTGGACCTGTAATACTGAAGCGCAAGTATTTTACTTATCTTTTAAAAATTACTTAAGAGAATAGAGGAAGAGAAAGAGGAAAAAAGTTTCTTTTTAAAATGGCGTCTGCCGCGGCTGGAGAAGAGTTTGAGAGGGAAAGTTCTTCCGTTTTTTATTATTACAATGTAGCGGAATAAATACCACTGGCTACATTTGTAGACAAAACTCCGCTCCTGTTTTTGTTTTTCTCTTTTTCCCCTGGAGGCCTGATTGTTGCTGGCTGGAAGTCTTTTGTCTTGTTTTTTTTTTTTTTTTCTTCTAACAAAGCCTGCTTAGGCGGAAACATGGCACTGAGGCTTGTGAAGTCAGACAAACAAATAGGTGGGGGGGATTCCCCCACTAAGAATTTAAAGGAACAAGTTTTAACTCTTCAGTCCCAGAAACCTGATTTTAATATAATAGAATTTCTCTTAGAGGAGATTGAAAGAAGGGATGAGATTGTGAATCAGCAACTTGAAAAATTTAAGCAGGAAACTAAGGAATTGGTGAAATCCAAGTTTGACTTTTTGCAGCAAAAAATTTTAAAAGTGTCAGAATTCATGATTCGGTTGGATACAAATACTAATTTACTAGAGTCAAAAATGGATGAAATTCAAGATAAATTGGACAATAGAATTCAAAAAATTGAAAATGATTTGTTAAATATTCAGGATTATAGTTCAGAAGAAAAATTTAAAATGGATGCTGACCAAAAGTCTGGTAATGTAGAAAATCTGCAACAGAGGATTGAAAAAGAGGTTCTAAAGATACAATATAATTTCACAGAATATGCAATAAGACTTAGAGGTTTGCAGGAAAATAACAGAGATGACTTAAGGAAAATATCTTCTGAATTTCTAGCTGGGATTTTAAAGATTCAACCTGAGGAAGTGTTTTGTAGGATTGACAGAGCTTATCGAATAAACTCCTGGACTGCCAAGCAAAGGCAATTGCCTAGAGATGTGGTAATCTATTTTTCAGATAAAGAAATTAGGAATAAAATTGTGCAAAATTCCTTCAATTCTAATTTGCAATTGTATGGAAGAAAGATTTGGATTTACAAGGAACTCCCACCTAAGATATTAATGGAAAGGAAGAAATTTGGCTTTCTGGTGTCTGAGTTAAAAAGGAGAAATATTCAATTCCGGTGGGACGTCCCAGTTGGTATTATATTGAGATATCAAGGAGAAAGATACCAGTTAAATACTGTTGAAAGAGCGGAAGAATTTTATCAAAATAGGTTGAAAATGAATTTAACGTCCTCAGATATAATACAGGATAAGCAGAAGGAGCTGGAACTAAAGACAGAGACTGTACCAGATAAATTGCCTTTGGATTTATCGGATACCCCAGCTGGATTATCTACAAATTTGAGAGAAGTGCCATCTGATTTTAATGTGATGACTTATCAAGGCAAGGACAAGCATGGAAACCAATTAGAGGATATACAAGGGATAAAAAAGAAATGCGAGACACAAAAAATTAGGATGGAAGTCAAACCCACAAAAAGAAAACAAAAAAAGAAATAGGTTGTACAAAAATAGAAATTTCTAACCCAAGCAACACTGAAGCCAGTGATTTTAAAATATGAATGATTATGTGAAAACATAGAGGAGGCGACATATTGGTCAATATCATCCTGAGGATAGTGGCAGATCTCTGCATTGCCGTAATTTTGGGACATGGAAAGAGCCTCAAATTGATGGTTTTGAATTATCTACTTTGAAACTTCTTTTTGTGTTGATAAATATATTATAATTATCTTGAATTATAAGGCAAGAGAATCACATTGGGACATGCAGAAGATCGGGTTGTTACCCAATACGATGATGGAAATTAATAATCCTGATGAAACCCACAATTATTATTATATGGAATATAATTATAATGTCACTCGGGTGGTTGTTTTTACTTTTATATATATAAGAAGATGTTTACTACTGATGGGGGCAGATATGATTGGAGATCTTGAATAAACTGTTGCATCAGCAAGCTATGTTACCCTATTATGGATGTTGGTTTTAACAATCCAGTGGAAAGACTTCAAGAAGATATTATATGGACTATAAATTTAAAGTTATTGTCTTTTCTTTTTTTATTTAGATATAATGGAATATATATATATATATATTTAAGTAGTGTGGGCAGTGAATTAAAGATATCAAGAATTGTTGTGTATGGTAAATTTGTAAAACAGTGGGTGAATAAGCTAGCTACAGACTGATTAGTTTAAGAAAAGGGATTTTTAAGTGATACATTTAGGGGAGTGGAGGAAATGGATAGAGTGGAATAAATGTTAAATTAGATTTTATGGGGAGCCCGCTTTGAAATGTTATTAAAGTAGGACTTATCATATAGTTTTAAAGTGGAAGGTGGTTTTGAATTGTTGCAATAATGTATAGATATAAAACACTATTATGCTAAATTAGAAGTTATTTTATAATAGTTATAGTATAATGTGTTTGTTTTTTTTTGTTTTTTTTTCTCTTCTTCTTTTCTGAAATGTATGGATAAAGGGGGATTTATAATACTTTTAGTAAGTAAAGGTCAGTATTTTGAGGAGGGAGTAAGTAATCTGTTATGAATTAGGGTTTTTTTTTGTTACGAAGAAGTCACAGGGGGGGAAGGGTGGGGAGGGGGGGTTAGGGAGGGGGGGGAGGGGGGGGGAAAGGGGGAAAAATTTGTATTTGAAAACCTTTTCAATAAAAAAAAAAAATAAAATGAAATCTTCTTACCACTTAGCATAAAACTAGTAATTTGAAAAAAAGAAAAATAAGATGACATCAGTTCTGATTTTTTTTTTTAAAAAAATTACAAATTCATTCCATTTCATTTCCAACAAATGGAAGAATAAAGAAGGATGATGATATTTGAAGGAATTTGGCATAATTAAGAAAGTGGTTGGCCAAACGCCATGCATATCACTGAAATCTAAAAAGTAAAAAATTGGATTTATGAGGGTATGACAATTCCTGGCAAAGTTACCAAGTATGAAAAACACATTATGGTACTCCTCACTGGAAGACACAGTTTCTAATATAAACAATTCCAAATTCTTCAGCAGATTTGATTTTCATACTAGTTACCTTGAGATGCAATGTTATATGTATTCCTGACATATAAATGTATTTTCTACACAGTCTTCACTGCTGGGATTATCTCAGTTCTGGCATTTCATCAGTTTATGAAATAGTCTAGAACATAATTTGGGAAGTATTCACTGGATTAGAAGGAATCCTTTATGATGGCATCTTCAAGTTTTATGCCACTTGAATGTGAGCATTACTCTCCCTTGCTGTGTATCTGCATGGCAGTGCTTAATTGGGACAAGTGGGATTTTAACTTGTATTAAAATATCATTGCTTGGGAGTTCTGGTCAGAAGGTTTCCTCTCATCCCACAGGATACAAGCATTAAGAAATCTGTGTATTAAGTACTTCCACTAAAATTCACAGTCTGCAGTTATTGTTCCCCAACTTACAACCTTATCTCAACTTCTCAAAGATATTTTTTTTAAATAATTTATGGAAGTGGCTGGATGTCCAGCTGTGCTTCTTTTGAAGAATGCTAGCCCCATTGGATAGAGAAGACCAAGACATCAACTCCATATGAAGACTAAAGCTACTTTTATTGAAGGTGACTATGACAGCAAAATATTAAACATTTGATTGTGCCGTATTTCTTCCTCCTTCTTATGTAGCAAAGGGGAGGAGACAGAGGGAGTGCAAGAGAAGGAGGGAGGGGCTTGGCTGGGGAAAGGGGAAAAAAGCGGGAAGCTGGGAAAGAGGAGGGGAGACCTGAAGAAAAGGAGGGATAAAAGGAAATAAGGGAATAGGATAGCAGAGGCTGCTGTGGGCCAAGCCTGAGGGAGAGAAGGGATAGGATAGGAGAGGCTTCTGTGGGGCAAGCAGAGGAATCCATGAAGGAGCAGAGGCGGTGGAAGGAGAGCTCAGCAGGCAATTCAAGAGAGGAGAGAGACAGACAAAGGAAGAAGGACTGACCAGCCACATGAATACCATCTCATCACGTGACCTGCTGGCTGAGAGGAGACTGACCACCATGACTCTACATGACCCAGCCCAGTAGAGGTGCCTGAGTGTTCTATTCGCTGAACAAAGGCTTAAGAAGGGAGGCGAGGCAGGATAAACACTTCACAAATGTTTATTGGCTAACAATAACAGCTAACAGTGACTCGTTCTGCTTAGCTAACTACCTTGGAGAGTGAGCAGTATTTTGAGGCACTGACAGCTCCTTTATACTGAGCTGTCAGTAGCTAGGCCAATCAGGAGCCGCCAATTTCCCGCCAGCTGCTTGCCGGCACACGGACCAATTGGCTGCTCTATTGGCCGCCCGTGCTTGCCATCCGGACGTAACACTGAGCGAGGGACCAGTGTGGACTAGTGGTCATACCAAAAAGGGTCAGGAGAACCTGGACTCCTGGGGCCCTTTTGGGGGAACGCTACACTTATATTTCAGAGAATTAGGGAGGCATTTGCCTAAGCCACTTCTGAATGTTGTTCTGGGTTTTAAAAAACATTCCTTCTCCTTTTGCCTACATCAGGGGTGTCAAACTGTGGGCTGGATGTGTCACGCTCAGGCCATGCCCACCCCAGCTCTGCAAAGGCAAAAAACGTCATGTCGTGATACATCATGTGACGTGATTGAATTTGACACACGTGGCCTACATAATTATTTATACATATATAAGATAACCATTGAGGTCATCTTCCTTACTCTCTATAAAGAATTACGTACAGTATACTCTTGACATCAATGTTATTGTGTTGTATGTTGAACAGGGAAAGCAAACAGATTCCTGTTCATCTATGTTCATCTATGTATAGACTAAGGTACCACCAGTACGCTGGTGTCGTCAGCGTATCACCAGTATGCTGATGACACTCAGCTGTACATTTCCACCCTGGACCACCTCAACGATGCCCTTGAAGTGATGTCCCGGTGCCTGGCGGCCGTGCGGATCTGGATGGGGAAAAACAGGCTCAGGCTCAACCCATCCAAGACCGAGTGGCTATGGTTTCCGACGTCCCAATATAGTCAGTTGACGCCATCACTGACTCTTGGGGGCGAGTTGTTGGCCCCCATGGAGAGGGCTCGCAACTTGGGCGTCCTCCTGGATTCACGGCTGTCTTTAGAAGAGCATTTGACGGCCGTGACTGGGAGGATTTTCTACCAGGTTCACCTGATTCGCCAGTTGCGTCCCTTTCTGGATCGGGACTCCTTACACACAGTCACCCATGCCCTCGTCACTTCCCGCCTGGACTATTGTAATGCTCTCTACATGGGGCTCCCCTTGAGGAGCACCCGGAGGCTCCAACTGGCGCAGAGTGCAGCCACGCAGGTGGTGATGGGAGCGACATGGCGCTCCCATGTAACACCTCTCCTGCGTGAGCTGCACTGGCTCCCAGTGGTCTTCCAGGTGCGCTTCAAGGTTTTGGTTACCACCTTTAGAGTGCTCCATGGCTCGGGACCTGGTTACTTACGGGACCGCCTGCTACCACAAACAGCCTCCCACCGGCCAGTACACTCTCATAGAGAGGGGCTCCTCCAGGTGCTGTCAGCCAAACAGTGTCGACTGGCGGTCCCTAGGGGGAGGGCCTTCTCTGTGAGGGCACCTACTATCTGGAACGAACTCCCCCTGGAGATACGAAGGATCCCGGATCTGCGCACTTTCCGTCACGCTCTCAAGTCCTTTTTATTCCACCAAACTGGCCTGGCCAAATTTTTTCCCTTTTTTTCTTTGTTCTTTTTACAATATACATTTTAATCTGTTTTTAAATTATTGGAGTGTTTTAAATTTGTCTTGGGCCAAATTGTTTAATTCAGTTTTATTCTGCTTTTAAATTTTGTATTTATGTGTTTTACTTTGTGGCTGTTCACCGCCCTGAGTCCTTCGGGAGTAGGGCAGTATATAAATCTAATAAAACAAACAAACAAACAAACAAACAAACGTGAAGTCTATACTACTGTTTACAACAGCAAAGTTGTTGCACCTATGGAAGAAAAGTACTCTCAACTCTGAGTATGTTCTCACATTCCCTTATACCTGTATGGCTCTTCCTTTAAAGTCCTAATTGATTGATCGCAAGTCTTTTGAACCAATTTTTAACTAATCTGCTTATCAACATCCTCTGTGCACTGAAAGTTGAAAGTTCAAATCATAAGGATATGGCTACAAAGTAATTTGCTGCTCAGACACAAATCCATCTGATTATCTTTCAAGATGCAATGTGTTTAGTGCAACTCTAGATCATTATCCTTTAAGCTTCACCAGAGCGCAAGTAACGTTATTTTTCCTTCAAATAATTTTCAAAGATTTATCTCTTTCACAAATAAAAGACTGTGATATAACAGGATTTGTTCTTATAAACAGTCATAAGAGGGGTCATGATCAACTGAGTCTCCTCATTTGTGACATTAATTTGCTCATTCCTATCATTGTGTTGTTGAATTGGTCTGTGAAGGCCATCAAAGTGTAATAAAGATCTAACATACCAAGTGTAATGGTTTGGTTTCTTAGGATAGACACACTTGTGAACAGCGAGTCAAACTGTTTGCTTGTTAATGGTAGATTTATCCACCAGCTGCCTTTCATGTTTCATTTCTCCCACAATCACCACGGACTAAGGTCAGTGTAGATTTTTGTGATCTCTTATGGCAACCATTTTAAATCATTATTGAAATTATGATCAGTATCCTGTGGAGAAACTGCATATTCTACATGGGCCAAGGAGGAAAGCTAGATAAAATTGTCTCTGCTTTCAACTGCTTCCTCCCCCCATCCCAAGTGGCAAGGGACACCCACCTTTTCAGAATCAGGAATTTTCTCAGTTTGCAGCTAGGCAAATCAGAATTGAGCTGCTTCAGTTGAATGCTCCCAATCAAAAGTTCACTGTATAACAATTGGGCAAAATCTGTAATAAAAGAGCATGCAGGAAAAGAGAGTCGAATTGCACTTGTATCTTGTAGAGCTAGAGATATGGTACTTGTAAAGAAGACATAACTTTGAAACAAACTATCGCTGGTAGTCTATTCACATTCAGATCCAAAGGCAGTGTTTGTAGTTCGAGCCTCTCGAAATGTATCACATTTCAAAACGTTCCATAGTACAGTCGTTCTTTCTATAATGCATAACCCGATGATGTTCCCAGCCTGATGTTTCTTCCCAGCTCCTAATAGTCTAAGACCAGATGTAAGTTACGCATCAGATCGGCTACTGCTGGGCTCCAGGAAGCCATATGGATTTCTCACCTTTTGAGGCTGGAATTTGGATGGAGAAAAATGGCTCCTGGATCTGCTCTTGGCTGCCAGTAGTTTTGGGGAGGGGGATAAGGAGCCTCAGCAACAGCAGCTTTTGGAAGAGGGATCCTCACTCCTGCTGTCTTCTCCAGTGGTGGAATTCAATTTTTTTTTATTACCAGTTCTGTGGGCGTGGCTTGGTGGGCATGGCTTTGTGAGCATGGCAGGGGAAGGATACTCCAAAATCTCCATTCCCACCCCACTCCAGGGGAAGGATACTGCAAAATCTCCATTCCCACCCCATTCCAGCGGAAGGATACTGCAAAATCTCCATTCTCACACCACTCCTGGAGGAAGGATACTGCAAAATCTCCATTCCCACCCCACTCCAGGGGAAGGATACTGCAAAATCTCCATTCTCACACCACTCCTGGAGGAAGACTATTGCAAAACCTCCATTCCCACTCCACTCTGGGGCCAGTCAGAAGTGGTATTTGCCGGTTCTCTGAACTACTCAAAATTTCCGCTACCGGTTCTCCAGAACCTGTCAGAACCTGCTGAATAGCACCTCTGGTCTTCCACCATCACCCCAGCCTTGAAATGTGAGAAATCCATAAGGCTTCCCAGAGCCTGGCAGTGGCCAATCTGATCCACAACTTGCAAATGCATCAATCAATCACCTTGCTCTACTGACATTTGAAATCCAATAAGAAAGGGAGTGGGAGTCCTTTTCCCTTCCCTGATTCCTGAGGGGATGCATCAAGTAAGGCTGCCCTCACAGCCACCTAGAGGCCCCATCAATTCAATTCATCAGAGACCAGCCACCTGCTCACCTAGGGTGCTTCTCCACTGGGCAAATCCGGCGGCGGGGGGTGCCACACTTTCCCACCCTCCTGCTGCAGTTCTCTCTGCTACTCTCCTGGTAAAGGAATGGAAAAAGGAAAAGGAAAAGAAGACAGGAAGAGGAAAAATAATTAAATTAAATTAAATTAAATTAAATTAAATTAAATTAAATTAAATTATTAAATTAAATTTAATTAATTAAATTTAATTTAATTAAATTAAATTAAATTAAATTAAATTAAATTTAATTAAATTAAATAATTAAATTAAATTAAATAATTAAATTAAATTAAATTAAATTAAATTAAATTAAATTAAATTATTAAATTAAATTAAATTAAATTAAATTAAATTAAATTAAATTAAATTAAATTAAATTAAATTAAATTAAATTAAATTAATTAAATTAAATTAAATTGTTCTTGGGTGGATCAACTACTGCTGGGCACCAGCCTGAGTTAGCAGTTGATATTTCTTCTGGTGGGGCACTGAGTTGTCTCCATGTCCAGTTGGCCAGGGCAACTTTTTCCATGCTGGCCTGTCTATGTGCACCCAGCCATGCCCACCTATCTGCCCCAACCTGGCCATGTCAAGTGATCTATGCCAACCTGCCCATACTCATTCACACCCACCCATCCACACTCACCCATCCATGCCCACCCATCCATACCAACCTGTCCATGCCCACCCAGCCATGACCACCGGTCCGCCCCAACCTGGATGTGTTGAGTCATCCACATTGAGTCATTCATGCCAACCTGGCCAGACTCACTCATTTACGCCGACCCAGCCATGCCAACCCAGCTATGGTGAGTTGTCCTAGACCCATATTTTTATGACTTTGCCCTTCCATGCTTTACACATGCCCTACAAAGACTGAATGGGGAAGGATCTACGGGGGTGGGTGATGGGTGGGAGATGTTAACAAACCAGAAGTGGACAAACCAGATAATTAACCTCAGATATCAATTACATATAAAGTGACTTCTAAAATATTAACTTTCCTTCCTACCGGATGAAAGGAACAAGCAGGAGTCATACAAGCATAAAGGGAAACAAGAATAAAAATGTGAAAAATCTGGGCGATGAAAGAAGCAGAAGGATTTCTTTGAAATTTGAACTTTGGGGATCTCCCACTGATCTTGTGCCACTCTTCCATGGGAAGACAATACAAATCAAGAGAAAAAAAGACCAAAATGAAGGGGACCAAGAGCTTTCTTGGCTACCTTGCATAGGCTTCTAAGTTGTGTTTTTGCATTAATTACAAATCAAGATGAGTGCTTCCCAGTGCCAGATAAATGTTAAGTCTTAGATTGAAATAATATATACCACCTATTATGAATATGTCATTGAAAGCTGTGTTATTATTTTGTTAATGTTAGGCTGCAACTGCACTGGACTTCATATGAGCATGGAGAGGCTGTTCTCTGCTCAATTTTATTTTCTTACTTTCATTTTCTTTCTTTTCCTGGCTGATAAGTTCATTAAGGTCAAGAGCTTTTACTCAACTTTTAAACCACAAAATCATGGAGAGTTCTTTTGGAGGTATCACCTTTCTATCCTTTTGCTGTTTTATAATCAGCAAGATTAAGTCTTTTCAAATAAAAAAGTTTTCACAAGATTGAATTATTCCCTCTCCTTGTAATTAGACATTCTCAGCAGTTGCCATGAAATATATGATTAATCCATGGACAACACAATGCATTTGATTATTTTTTTGGTTTTAAGTATTCTTCCTTATTCTTTTGTACAGGAAATTTGTCTTGGAAGTCAGAAAAGGATTTATTTCTAACTCCTTTTACAAATAATATACACAATTGGTTGGGTTCAAACAACACTCAGTTAACTGATCCTTGGTTTACTTAACCCAATTTTCTGCATTTACAAGACACACTGAATTACAAGATAAAGACAGAGATTGTCTTTGAATTAATTTGTGGCTGGGTATCCTGAATGAAGTGGGATGTGGTGGCTCAGTGGCTAAGATGCTGAGCTTGTCAGTCGAAAGGTGGGCAGTTCAGCGGTTCGAATCCCTAGTGCCGCGTAACGGGGTGAGCTCCCATTACTTGTCCCAGCTTCTGCCAACCTAGCAGTTCGAAAGCATGTAAAAATGCAAGTAGAAAAATAGGGACCACCTTTGGTGGGAAGGTAACAGCATTCCGTGTGCCTTTGGCATTTAGTCATGCCGGCCACATGACCACGGAGACGTCTTCAGACAGCGCTGGCTCTTCGGCTTTGAAATGAAGATGAGCACCGCCCCCTAGAGTCGGGAACAACTAGCACGTATGTGCAAGGGGAATCTTTACCTTTATCTTTTACCCTGAATGAACACAGCTAATCAAATAAGAGTTGGGTAGATACCAAGACTGAAGTTTAACCTCATGTCTTGCATGTACCTGGCCAATGTAAATTGACTCTGCCCAGGTCTATTTAAGTTAGTCCTTCTTTTATGCCAGCATTACCTCCTACCCAAACAGTAGTAAATTAATGACTTACTATAGAGGGAAAAGAAAAAAAACAGTTCCGTAGCCTTGTACTGAAAAGCTGGCTATGGGAGAAGAGTTTGATGGTTGCTATGGGCTATTCTGCGTTTCTGAATAATATAGAGATAATAAAATCAACCTTGGTAGATTTTGTACAGGTAGAAGAAGGTGAGAACGTTGAAGTGGAATTGCTGAATATTTTCCAGCAGGAATACTGAGCTGCCGAAAACAATTTTAAAAAGTGGTTTTTTAAATAAATAAATAAATAAATAAATAAATAAATAAATAAATAAATAAATGCAAAGATTACAAAGCAGATACTGTAGTGTTGTGAAATTGTAACTAGGTTACCATCACAAGCAAATCCTTACTTGAATATTACCACCTATCTCAATATCTGGAGAGTTTCTGAATTGTACACCTGAGAATTTCTTCCTACTGGCCAGCTCTAGCTGAAAATAAACCAATTAACCAACCAAATCGCTTTGAATGTCTTTGACCAAAACTCAGAAAGCAAGGATCATGTGAAACAACAAGCAATTCTCCCACTAAAGAAATATTCACTTTAAAAATAAAAACCAACAGTATATGAATTACAAGACTAGTTGATCAAATAGAGCATGAGTTTCCTTTTTCTCCTAATAATCACTGTAATCGTCTGATTACAGGGTCTAACGCACAGAGCCTTTGTGGCACAGCAGACTAAAGCACTGCTAAGTAACACCAGCTGCCTGCAATTACTGCAAGTTCAAATCTTACCAGGCTCAAGGTTGACTCAGCCTTCCATCCGGAAAAGGGCGGCATATAAATCAAACCAATAAATAAATAAATCAAACCAATAAATAAATAAATAAATAAATAAATCATACCAATAAATAAATGAATAAATGAATGCAGGGCCAGATTCATATAACATATTTAATCTTGTCAATCACTAATCAAATAGTGCAAAAAAAAAAAAAGACAAATTCCTTGTGTGTCTAATCATACTTGGCCAAATTAAGTATTCAGTTCAATTCAATTCAATCCATGCAAACTCCAATTTGGGGGAAATCAGGATTCTTGTCCATTTCATCCAATACTGCCTGGAGTGTTTGCTGGTCAGGCAGGGAGCATTACACACAATTTGGATGCTGCAACCAACAGTGGATGGGCAGCATGTTCCATAGCTGCTAGGTCTTGATACTGAAAACTGAATTGCAGCACTTTGCATTCTGAACATCGTTTCAACTCTGTTTCTAACACTTGGATTCTGTAACACAACTGACTAGATTTTCACATCCATATTTTTCAATGAATTTCATTTCTTTTTAAAATAGTAACAGACACATCAAAAAAGAAAGAAGACACAAAATACATAACTATTTAAAAATGCGGAATAAGTGCTTAAAAGACTAAGTGGAAAAAATACAACAGAAACAAATAAAATATAATAGGTTATTACAGCAATCAGCAACATTAGATATATTAGATATATTATTATATTATTATCTAATGCAAACATTTGTATTAGATATATTCATTTATATATTACAAACTATTCTAAAAATACGAGTTCCAGGTATATTAGTAAAGAAAGAAGCAGATATCCCGCGAGCTCCGGAACTTAAAATTTTTAAATTTTTAAAATAATTAAAATTTTATTTAACTAAGCTTTTGTCAGCCATCTGCTGACACCATCAGAGTATTAAACTACCATTATCAAGATCTCTGTCTTTATATGCCATTAATCAATTTGGACCTTGCATGTGTAATAGGCCCTTCCAGCCGTCTCCCGTCATGCTGGATGATGGAGGCTTAATTCCTACTGTTTCCTCCTTCCTAGCTTGCTTATCAGTGGGGGATGATGTTAGCCTGTCAGCCATTGCAATTTGCTGCCTTGTCCGTGACCTCGTGATCGGCAAGGTTCGTTGAAAAGCCGTTTCTGCTCATCCTGCAGGGTCTTTCCTGGTGTCTCAAAGCCTGGTAGGCTGGTGGCAGTTCGATATGTCTGTTGATGGAATTATTATTGGAGAACCAGGCTTCTTTTAGTAGGCTTCCTCCTTTAGTCCTATCATGGGCAATAACCTCAGCTTCTTGAAAATCAAATGTGTGGTTGTGCTCCTTCATATGCGTTCATATCCATATTTTTTTTCAACATGTAATTTCCTGTGCATTCCAAAATTAATCATGAACCCAAATGTTTTGCAGTTCCTTTTACCCAAGTTAAAAGTAACTGAGAAGTGATGGCATGTATGAATGAGTTATTAGATGCTGGACTTGTCTTCTGGATAAATGGAGCACATTCCATGTAATTTTTCTGTATCATTCTCCAGAATTGTCAAAATATAATGAACAATATAATTTACTTGAATTCACCATGGGCTACTTCTTTTGAAAAAAAAATTGATATTCTTATGACTATTCCCTGGAGTCCAATGCATGCAGAGAACCATATTTTTTTTCTGAGGTCTCTTTGGCAACCATTCTATCAACCTTTGCTTCAGGTGTGAAAATATTATTTCAGGACATATTTTGCTTGTTGGATTCTATACCTGGTTCAGATTATTCATGACAAATAAACAAAAAAAAAAACACAACAACATTGTGGATAGAAATCTCAGTAGAACATCTTTTATGTGAAGAGGTACTTTAGATTTTTCAGTTAGCAATGTTCTTGCTCGGTTCTAATAATGACTTTTTCTAAGTAGTTTTTCAGGAAATGCAAAAGAACCCAAGGTTTGAGGACAAATCAACTGAATAATAATTTTAGAGGGCAATCTGTCTCTTCTTTTTCTTTAATTTCTTTTGTTAACTTGTCCATCTCAGCACATTCTAAAACTTTTTTTTTATACACAACAAACATTTATACAACATATACACAAAAAGATTATGATTTCTTCTTAAGCATTTTTTCAAAGTGACATTCTACAATTCTACTTATAATATATTCCTTCACCTCTCCTTAATCTAATAACATTTTTTTATATATATTTAAATCGGTAGTATTTCCCCCTATATTTTTTTGTTTATTTCTCATTTTTAACCAATTATACCAATTATTCCATATTTTATAATATTCTGATTCTTCTCTTTCTTGCATTTCTTTGGTTAATGTTATGTTATGTCTTTTTTAATATTTATACTCAATAAAAATTATTTTTTTTAAAAAAAATAAAACTTTTTTTTATCACTTCTTCATCTGTTGGTGTTTCTTCCTGTTTCCATTTTTGTGCATATGTTATTCAAGCCGCTGTTATGATGTGTAAGATCAGATATTTTATTTCTTTGGTATATGTTCTCATAAATATTTCTAGTAGAAATGTTTCCAGATTACTATACAATTTGGAACAAATGGTATGAATGGCTTGAGAGCAGAAATAAAGAACAACACAAATAGGGGAGAATATAAAATGTAAAATATGTATGTAACAAATATATATATATATAACCAATATATATATATAACCAAAGACATATATATATAGGTTCTTCCTACGTAAACCAAGATTTTTATGCAGCCCTAGTTCAGTGAAATCCCAATCCCCTACTTTCTAGGCTT